>NW_009953722.1:779933-790602 GCF_000747805.2 Chaetura pelagica | reverse complement strand
AATTCCGGCTACCCCAGCTTATAGGGGAAAGTATCCTGCCATACCTGCACACAAATCGCGACCCTATACAGGAACTTCATCGGGCATATCCTTCCCCCTCCTTCCCTCACTTAAATAAGTAAATAAGGTGTGTAACTAAGGTGTATTTCATGTGTTTTAATCACTCCTTTTGAACCTCCTGCCCCAAATTGCTTTGTTTTCCCCACAATAAACCGTGCATTTCATAAATTCTAATTGGTGATTGGCTGCTGTTATCGGAAATATTAGTAAGCACTGAGCAAGTTATTCACTCGAAAAAGTCAGGGCATAAGCCCCTGCTCCTCTGTGTAAGGTGATACCCACGTGTGGATCTCTCAGCAAATCCTGATAAGTTAATACACTCCAAAAAGGAGATATAATAGGTCACGGATCATGACAGGGAGACTTCATTACCATGTTCCAGTACTTCAAGGGTGGTTACTACGAAGATGGAGACTCCCTAGTTATAAGGAGTCACATAGAAAATAAAAGGGGTAACGGGCACATGTTGATCCTGGGGAGATTCCTATTGGACAAAAGAGGTAGATTTTTCACCATAAGGACAGTCAAACATTGGAATAGTTTCCCAAGGGAAGTGGTAGATTTCCCTGCATTGGACAGTTTTGAGCCTCAGCTCATTAGGGTGCTGAGCCATCTCATATAAAATATAGTAGTACCTAGAAAGGTTGGACCAGGTGATCCTTAAGGTCCTTTCCAACCTGGCATTCTATTATTCTAGGAGTCTGTGTTTCTGTAACAGAACTAAAAAAAAAGCATGATTAATCTTATTTTTAAATGCCAGTAATAGTGCAATAATGCAGTGATTTGCATTTATTGCATTGCTGAATTAAATAAAAATGTCACTTTCAGTGTTTAAAATTGAAGTTTGGCTTCTTAAGACAAAAAAAACCCTCTCCATTCTGAAATTGAAGGAAGTGGCAACTTATGCTTCTTGTTTTACAGAAAAGTGCTTTAGCTTAGAGAGGGTAGTAGAATGTGCCCATCAGCTTTCATAATAATACCAATTGCATAACACAATTGTTATTTAATGACAATATTTGATACATTGTATTAAAACTACAAAGCATCATGTCAAAGAATAAGTATTCTGGAACAAAATTATAACTTTACCGACATTTGGAAATTTTAAAATGTGAAATCCAAGGTGATGCAGAACACCCACACACATCTTTTAATATATATATTTAACTGTTAAAAAGGGGGTTGTGCAGTGTTTCATTCCAATGTGAGGTTCACCCTAATTTATTTACAAAATTCATCTTTTAGTTTCCTTTCCATCCCTATATACAGGTGCAAATTCAATTAATAAGTGAAAAATATCTTCATTGTGGTTTGGTAACACTGATGGGTACTTTATGTTGTTTATGTGATTCTTCCACCTAAAGCAGAGTCAGATTTTGTTCCCATAGCTCTAGACAAAACTGAACTGAGAGAAGAAGAGTAGGTCAATGAGGCAACCAGCATGGCTATGTCAGGTGAAACAAGGTGTTCCAGAAACTTGTGCCTGTGTACCTGGGTAAGGTCAAACAGGAGGAAGGCCAGCAGAGGTGAGAGGGGGTGAAGCTCCCATACCTCTGCCTCCTCAGCCAACTCCCTACATAAGGAAACTTACTCCCTCCTTTTCCATCTCTAATTTATGTAATAGCATTGCAGGTAATTAATATAAGTCAGTATAAAATGTGTTTACTTAAGGTGATACAAAAGCTGTGGCAGACCACCCTTTAGTCTAACTTTTATGAGAATTCATTCTAATTTGGGTTGAGTTTGAGGAACATGTGGAATCTACGGAACCTACAAAAGTCTTAATACTATACCAGCACAAACCTAATTTCTTACTGAAAGTAGTTAAGATAAATTAGAGGATCCAAAAATGCTAATCAATTATCTGTTCATGATTACTTTCTCATAGGAACAATAGATCACAAGTGTCTGACTCTGTTTGCATGAAGCATTCAAATTATGGAGTGGGACTTAGGCCATACTGAATGCCATGACTGTGATGATATCATTAATAATCATTCATGCTGTGGTTGGGAATTATAGCACTGCCAAGAAAAGTAGTTAAGTAAATAGCATTATTTGTTGGCCTGTAACGTAATCGGATAACTTCTCAGGATTTTAAAGTAATCCATTATTGTAAGCTATTATTTAACAGTTATTTGACTCCATGCAACCATTGCTTAATTTCAGCACAATACTTAAAAGGGCGGAGAGCACGATGCTGCCTTGGTGCCAAATGTCATTCACTGCATATTTTAATCTGTACTTTTTACATGCTAGCACCAGTCATAATAAGCAGTGTCAGTCACCTGTCTGCACAGCCATCTTTTAGGTCCTGCAAATCAGAATGCCATCTTCACAGAGCCTTCTCATGGTAATATATCCATATACGCTTGTGTCCGTGCATACAGATCTGTCTTTATGTACATGCATTTTTGAAAGCTCTATTTCCATTTCTTTGCACTGTGGAGATATGGAGAAGGTATCTGACCTGTGCTAAAGAAGGTTCCAAGCCCTGAAGGGGAGAAAGAGTGGGAAAGAAAAAATAGATGTGGAAGTGTATGGTGGAAAGATAAATATGAAGTAATGAGAATAGAAAAGGATAAAGAACTAAGTCACAGTATGTATGACTTGCTAGGTTCCCACCAATCCTGAAGCCAGCCTTGCACTTCAGTCACCCTGCATAACTGAAGGAATCACTTCAGACTGACAGCTTTTATTCAGGCCAAGCCTGCTCAGAATCTTAGACGCAGTAAAATATCTGCCTTGCATCCACATTATTGTTCATAAGCAGTATTTTGTTGGGAAGCAGCAACGGTTTACAAAAGGCTTTACTTTTTTACTTAGAATTTTCTTGGGATTGTTTGCATTCTTTCTTTCAACGGGCTTCAATATATAGAACTAGTAGAGAAGGATTATCATAGTTTAACAAAGTGAAGAACTAATTGAATCATTAACTGACCATTCAGATTCAAATGTCTTGCTCTCATTTGCACCCTTGTTTGTACTTCTACTTTGCTCCTGCACATCTCTCTTTAGTTTGCCTTGTTTGCAAAACTCCTTAGGTTGTAGCTCTACCCTAAAGAGGTCATGTGAAAATGCACATGAAGATGTGAGTGAAAGTCAAGGCTTTCTATATTATTGATTGTACATTTTTTCTAGTAAGATTTTTTTGCTCTTAGTGACAGAAAACACACTCAAAAAAAGTGCTCAAGATTTTACAACTCTATTACTTCATACAGCTTTTGTTTCCAGCAGTTCTCAACATATATATTATGTATATAATTTAACAAAATATGTGATTAAACACAATATTAATAACTATGAAACAAATATTATTAACTTGCAAATTAAAAACATTTCCTTTCACTGTAAATTAAATTCTAGTTTATCATCTATCTTGGTTGTTGTAGTGATAACTTGCAGAATAGTTTTCTCTTTTCTTTCTCTATCATCATACCAATAAAATTAGAAAAAAAAATTATATGTATAGTTAAGAGATCTTACTGGTAGAGTTAGAACATGTTTCTGCAAGGAGTTGCATTGAAGTCAGTGTCTGACAACACTTTTTGTTTCCAGTTTCAGTTTTTCTGCCTGAATACCCTGTTAAGAGTCACATTATATGAACTTATTTTTTAGTGCCTAGAATCCAGTCAAATTAGTGGTGTTGGTCAGCACACAGAATAGGTTCATGATTCTCAAATTTGACATACAAATTTCTGTACTTTTCTCCATTGGTCAAGTGATATTTTGACTCTGAAAATGAAAATAAAATTGTATTCCCTATTGTGACCATGACTGGATGAATTAGCAGATGGTAGTATTTCAAGGTCCCTATTAAGTCTACTTTTATAAAATAAAAAAATGTACTTATGAGCCATAGGACATACACCTTTTTAGGGTTAGCAGCAAACATGAGTGTGAGTTGAATGTGCATTTGAACATGCACAAAAAGACAGAAACTGTAGTGCATTTCCTCTCAGAAATGCACAGTGATTTTCTTCAAGAAGTCAACACTACTAGGAGAACGAAATATTGATTGTGTCTTTGTATTTGCCTCTGTACATAATGCATTTATATATCTTATTTATTTTGCTTTCTTATATGAAGGACACAGTAACTACAGACATAAGAAGAATGATGCAAGAACGGCACACCTATTCACACATAGGTGTGCATATCTTAATCCAGTTGACTCATATTTAATTACTTTTGTAACCTTTCTGGTGGATCCAAGGCAAACTGTAATTACAAGGATTAAAATGCCTCATGCAATCAAACGTCTATAATAAAACAAAACAAAAAAAACAACACCCCAAAAAACGATCAAATAAAGCAACCAACAAACAAACACAAAACCAAAACACCCACCCAACAAAAATCAGGCATATTTAAGTAAACTTTTAGTCATTTTATCATAAAAACAACTGTTTGAAAACTAGTCATTACTTTTCTAAAAATTAAGAAAATAAATTTATTAAGTTAGAGAGCTGAGAAGAAGGAAAAGCACACCCATAGTATCCACCTGAAACTACTGCAACCTTCTGGAAGTTCATTCCTCTTCTGTCTGAACCACTGCGCTCTCTTGCTCCTTAACACCTCCTGTCTTCTTCCCTCCCAGGAGCTGTATCACCCATGTGCAACTTACACACACACACACACACACACACAGTATGTCTCTCACACCCCATGTGAACTTCAGAGTTTCCCCAGCCACAGGCTGAGTTTCTTGTTGGTTTAGCAGGCTCAGTCAATATAACAGGTATGTGAAAAGGTGATGTTAAAGCCCATTCACTTGCAAGAATTTGGTCTTCAATGTAGATGCTATCTCCATGGAGAATTTATCATATTGTACACATTTTCCAACTACTCCTGGTTTCTGTAGTAAGATAATAACACATTACATAGTGGGGATTTTCAGAGATCAATGTATTACAGACCGGTTCAGCTCTATGTAACAGCAAAGAAATCTAGAAAATCCATATCTACTCATCTATCTACCTCTGCAAGATAAATTTCAGTTTCTAAAGAAAAAAATATCAGGTATAATGTCTATAGTTTTGATTTAAAGGGATGGTTTCTGCTATTTTTAATTGAATCTTTTTTAAGCTGAACTCATGATATCTTAAATAAGTCATAATAGATAAGAAGTTAAAAGTCCGGTTTTATTTCATGGGCTAATGAATGTGATGTGAATGGCAGTTAATAGGTTCTTATCAACTAATTATACAGGATTCTTTAATTCCTTATAAAATTCATCAGTATCTGCAGTAGGCAGCTACTTTAACGTGAGAAAAATTACGCTTTCCCAGTGAACAATTAATGCTAAAATAAAACTAAAAGTTTTTGAAGTCTGTAACAACTTAAATCATAATGTTGTTTAAAAGTCCTTGTCACTTGAGAACCTACAAAGTCTAAATTTGCATTTGCATACTGTTGGTTTTTAACCCTCATATAGCACTTGGACTGGGAAAAGAAATTTTAAAGCTGAAATAACCTACATGTTAGTTTGAGACTGAAAGCAGAGCAAGTGGGAATTATGCCTGGACCAACGCAAGCAGTTACATGGAAATTGTGAGTTACCTGTCCTCTCTGTGCTTCAAAGGTGTTTTCAGGGAAGTAGAGGATTCTGTTTGGCTTGGTTCCCACTCACTACATTTTGCACTTGAGGCAGTGTAAGGGCAGAGAATTAGGAAAGCAGCAGAGTCAGAGTACTAGTCCATCTGAGTTTCACTTCCTTACAGCAGTTTCCACATTTCCAGTTAAAAACATAAGAGTTGAAAGTAAATAAATGAAAACATCAACATTTCCAAGTAAACCAATTTTTTTTTTTACTCCAAGATGTTCTGAAGTGAAAACCCACTTTTCATTACAGACTATCTTAAAGGAATAAGATAATATTTTTTAAAATCATACTAATAAGGCAAATTGTTTAACCAACAAATGAAAATAACAAAATAAAATATTTTTACTTTTTCATTAGCACAGCTAACACAAAAAAAAATAAAGTAATTTCTTTGCGTCGTCTGAGAAGACATCTGTTGCAGAGACTCTGAAGGCAAAGAATTTCAAAGATTTTATTTGCATGTTAAATTTTCCTTTTACTTTGCAAGTCCATGAACTTGAAAAGAGGGGAAAATAATTTTAAAAGAGTCATCTTTCAAAAAAGTGTTTCCTAAAAGCAGTTCACCATTAGTCACGTTACTACACCAGCAAGTTGAATTGACTGTCAATGAATCTTTCCTACAAACTGTTCTGAAAGGAAAAAAGAAGTTATTTAGATCATTCTCATTATCATCTAAACCACAATAACACCTTGAATAGCATCAAACCATTCTTCCTAACTGCATGCAAACAAATAACAAGGAAATTCTCCCCACTGCAAAGAACTAGTGATCTCATTATAAGAGGATAGACAACAGATGGGTGCAGCTAACAGATGGAGGAAGAATAAGGTGGCAGTGAGATTATTATAATCAGTATGATAAGCAGTGATGCATACCAGCAGACTGGCTGCCTAGCTATTATCTGTGTGTGTGTGCATGCATGTAAAGTTAACATAAATACCATTTGCCTGATGTTAACTAATTCAGAACACCTGATATTGTCAGTTTAGAACAATGAGGAATGCAGAAGGAGGCAGTGAGACCCTGACAACCCTCAGGTAACACTGGGGAAAAGTATTAGAGATAGCTGATGATACTTGCTGATGAAAAACTGGAAAGGACTGTCAGTAACTGTTTTTCTGAGACTTTGAAAAGTGACTGTTTCCATGTTACTGGAAGCTGTAAGGTGAGAAAGGGAGCTCAGGTCAGGAAGACTCATTCTTCTAGGTTTGGTGTTTGTTTTCTTTCTAAATCAAAGTAAAGAAAATGAGTAATAGAGATAAATGTGTCTTGGATAGGAGATACTCTACATGAGGAGGCACAGTCTGAAAGGCTTCATTGCTAAACATCTGAGGCCATTTTGCTTGTTGTTAGAACAGAATGTTAAAATAGATTTTTCTGCCATGACAGCAGAACTGTTTTTTAAGTAACTGGAATAGCCTTGGGAAGTATTTGATCCATGTTCTCAAAAGAAAGCAATAATAAAAAAAAATCCTAATATTTAAGATCTGAGCTTCCAAAAAAATTCAGAAGGCAAATGCCAGTGTTGAAATAAGATTACGTCTCATTCTCCTTGTTATTGCAAAGGCAAATTCTAAAGGTGAAAATATGAATTTAAATGTAATTTTATATTTAAATGTATATTGATATGAAGCAGCTAATTCTACATAATGATTTCTTCTCTTTTCTGTGTGTTCCACAAGTAATTGTCAGGAAGAGACAACTCTAGCCTCATGACAGTTTTCCTATCACAGGATGGCAGAGGTTAAAGAAATATGAAAATTGCCAAGTTCTGCAGACTGTGGCTCATACTTTTGCAACTAATTAAACAGTGAAAAACTAAATCTAAAGTGCACTCCATAGATTATATTACTTTTTTTTTTTTTCTTCAATCTCTATACAAACATTAACAACATATAATAATATGGATTTAAAACTGATCTTCTGGTGATGAAAATATTGTATTTGCATTTCCAAGAGGGATGGTAATGAACAGAAGAAAGGCTACTTTTAATTTTTCACACCATTTTAATTCTGACTGCTTAAACAAGTATATATTTCTCATGGGTACTTTAGGTCTCTGAGTGTTAATGTTGTTAATATTAATTTTTTTCCTTAAATTAAGCCAGGGTTTTTCTTTATTAAAAAAAGAAAAAGCCTAATATGAGAAAATGGTTTTCTAATCCATTGCAAACAAATTAAAAGTAAACTTTTCAAATTGATTTGTATTAATATTCGGTTATTCACGTAATTCTTTGCTGGCAAAATTGTACTTTTTCTCAATAACTTTAATTTTAAAATTGTTTTTTAACTACAGTGTATTTCATTTTACTTGTAGATACAGGTATAATGGTGATTTTAATAGCCATAACTACAAAGAAATAATTACTTTGAAACAAATGGGTTCTTTAAAGACATGCCACATTAACACAATTATGGGATTGGACTAAATGTTCTTTTAAGGTCCTTTCCAACCCTTAACATTCTGTGATAAGATTCTGTGAAAATCTTCACATATTAACACGATAGGGGCATGTGAACACCTACTAAAAGCACAAAGGTATTGAAAAAGATTTTTGTAAAAAACAAACAACCAAAACAAACAAAAAACCCCAGCAAACAAAAAGCATGTTTTCTTTACACATGCAAATGGAGTAATTTAGTCATCCTGACACTGTTATTTAACTTCATTGAATTAAATGGATAATTATACATAGTCTGGCAGCCACTGATCTGAAGGAGGGCAAACTGGCAATTGCAAAAGGTGATGCAAACCTACCTGAATGCTGTGAACGGTTCTTTGCCTGTGACAGAATTTTATTCATTGGAGCCTCCTGAAAATGTCCATAGTACTTTTGTAGACATGTAAGTTAATTAAGCAGGTTCTTTAATGAAGTTTTTTGTTTCTTGCCTGATACATTTGCTAGATTATTATGCTTGATGGCTATGGGATCCAGATGTCAGTCATTTTTCAGATAAAATTAAAAGTATTAAAAGTTAAGAAGAAGTTGATGTCAAAATTTTGCAATGCTCATGCAGTTTCACTAAAAAGAAAACTACCTTTTTTTGATGTGGTGATATCCAAAGTAATAGGCTATATTAAAAAACAGCAGCTTGTCTTTTATTTGAAAAATTGAAATAATTTTTTGCTTTAAAAATTTGCTTTCCATGTGTTCAATATTTATGTCCTTGTGTAATTGTAAATATTAATGTGACTTTTCCCCCACATCCAGACAAAACGAAAGAAGAACCGATAAAATAAATGAAAACACACACACAACATACAAAACAAAGAAGGAAGAACTATACAAAGGAAAAGAAAACAGATAAATTAATAACAGTAAGGATGAAAAAATAAATTAGAAGGACAGGGGAGAAACCTTCTTTAATATTCAGTTTTATGGAAATACTGTACAAGAGGCTATTGTAATGCAGCTTTCTAAATCCAGATGCTTCTAGGGTTTGAATATGCGTTACTGAAATGGTTGATTATCTTCTCTACAAAGGGGATACTAAGATATGAAGTATTCCACCATTTCCAGATTATGCTGAAGGAGGAAGAGTATTTTTAGTTAAAACAATAAAACTTTCTACTGTTCAGGGATGTGGTAAGAAGTAGTGGGTTTTCCACCCTTTTCTACCAGTTTAACCTATGCTATCCAGATGAAAGAAATCCCAAGTCATTCTAGATCAAGGAATTGAAGTGGAAAGGAACAATGTCTTTGCTCACCGTATCTCTATCATACCTTTATGGGTGAAGGTCTTAGATTCATTTCCTTGTAATTCCCTTGAGGGACAGAGTAGAATCATGAATACCCTTTAGTAAGCAACACACTTCCTTTCTGAAGTTATTAATAGTCATAGGTCCTTCTTTACTTTACTTGTCAGATATTTCTTATGCTAAATTTCATAAATTAAACAAAATATTTCATTGATTATTTCCATCATTCACAAAAGTCTATCAGCTGCAGCTAATTCAAACTTGACTTTCTGTTTCAAATCTCTCAAATGATTCTCATATTTTGTATATCTGAAGAAAGACAGGAGATAGAAAGTCATGAGAAAGTTATCACGGTTTTCTCATGTGTTTTTCTCTTTCTCTTATTTTATACATTCTTCAGCTTTAACCAGTACAAATTAGTTCAATTGGAAATATTTGGTAGCTTATGGTTTTGCTGACTACACTGTGTTTATGGCAGGTTTCTGAGTGTTTCTTATTAATCTGATAAAAGCAAATAATCAAAAACATCTATTAATTACCATATTAAAAGTACCAAATAAAAGGGAGCAATTGCAGATATTCAAACATTAATGAAAAATGACTAGCAATATTCAACCAAGGCTACAGGGGTTTGTTTTGCTTTTGTTTTCTAAAGACAGCACTAAAATTGCTGTAAAATGTTAATCTGGTGAACATTTTTTTAGTGACATAAGCCCCAGTTATTGTAGAGTTAGGACATCAAGTTGATGAGCAATTTCACGGAGACTTGGAATGGAATATAGAAAAAGAGTTTTGAGTGCTGCATATTCAATTATGTTTTCTCTCTCTATTTTTTTTATTGTTCCTAATGATATACAGTCTACTGGTATTCCACAGTGATATCACAGAAATGCTTTTCCCTTATGTTTTTGTTTGTTTGTTTGTTTGTTTGTTTTAATTTGAGATTATTTTACTTACTCCTGTCTAATTTGGAATATAAGTCTAATTTGTCTATTCTAAGTAAGAAGCATAATATATTTTCTTTTTTATTGTCTGTCAATAGTCATTATATGATTACAAAAAAAATGGAAAAATAGGTACACAAATAGCAAAACTTATCCCACCTGTTGTCAGGTCTGAATACTGACAGGTTAAAAAGATACTTGGGCAGTGCTGAGAATCCTGACACCTAACAACTAAACATCTGAAATACTTAATGATGAGTTAGGCTCTCAAGCTGCCTATATTGTAAAACTGTTGCTGGGTACCTAAGAATGAAACTTCAAGCAGGGACATGACTAGCTGTGACAATAAGGCCACATCT
>NW_009953722.1:732426-779897 GCF_000747805.2 Chaetura pelagica | reverse complement strand
AGGAAACTGAAAAATCCCTTCTGAAAATGCAGGTCTCTTCTCAGCTTACACACGTAAATCGTGCCACTGAGCAGAGTTGACCAACACTTTTTATGGAAAGATATTATGAGAAAAGAAGAGAGTAGATGAGTGACAACTACAGCCTGATAGGTGAGCGAAGAGAAAACCTGCTGTGAGAGCAGGGATTTGAAAGATGACATGCTGCTTGGCCTGAGGATGGGTGGCCAGCTGAGAAGGATGAGCTAGCATCACTACCTCGCTCACCATAGCCCTTGCGCTACCTGCTAAACCTGAGTAGACAAGGAGTAAAGGATCATGGGAGCAGTAAAAATTACATAGCTCTATATTCTCATAATCAGGACTTCCAATTCAGAGGCAGAAGACCTTTCAGTTTTGTTAGAAATGCTCCTTCAACAAATAAACCTCAGTCTAAAAAAACCCTACATCTTACCTTTCCATGCATTGTGCAGCAGATATTTCAAGGCAAGGGCACTATTGGGACTGACTGTCTTTGCCTAGCCCCTCTCAAGTTTTCTCCACACCTTTCCCATGGCTCAGGACCACATTTCACCCCATAAATCATCAGGCCCTACCCCAGCAATGCTACAGTAGAACCCATCTCCAGCTTCCCAGAGCCCTGTTGAGCCCAGGCGGGTGCCACCTGAGCCAGGCCCATCTGCAGGTCTACATCCCAACCTGGCACCTTGGCCCTTCCCTGTACCCAACAAGGCGCCCAGTAACTGTGTCAGTGGCTGCTCTGGTATCCCCAGCTGCCCTGCTCCTGGCTGGGGTGGTGGGACAGGCCTTGGAGATTAACCCAGCCCATACAAGGCCCTGATGAAGAGCACATGTGGGCTAGGCTATACTTTCAGTGAAACAGCTGTCAAATGCCAGCTGGGCCTGAAATGTCTATAAAATTGGATGTTGATAACTATTTTAAATGTCATTTTTGTAGTGTTTTGAAAGTGGAAGCTAGTCCTCCTTCCTGGAGGAGAAGAGTGCCAGCTGCTAGACAGATATAGAGAGCTCCTATACTGACATCAGGCTTCCTCCTCTGGACTTCACTTTTTGGTTAATTTGACCATGGCTGCTGTGTTTTGTACTGCTGGAGTGCATTCGTACAGGTAGTCCAGGGAGCATGCTGGGCACAAGGCTCAAGAGATTGCAGATCTCATGCAGCTTAAGCGGCTGGTGAGCACCTAAATACATCAGATAAGAAGCAAATGCTTCAGGGCCTGATTTGTAGCAGAATCTTAAGTGCCTAAGCAATTTGTGAGGGAAAATATGCTCCCTGAACAGGATAAGTGTTGGTTTTGCAGACTTAGAGATCTAAATCTTGTTTTGAATCTTGCCCTCAGTTCATACCTTTAAAACACTAAATGGTCTGTGTCCAGGATAACTGTTCTTCAAGAGGCACATCACTGCTGACAACTGTAATCCTCATGTTCAGACAAAAATCTCCAAAAAGAAAACGCTCCTCTCCTAGGAAGACATAACTTCAACAGAGCTGATCATGTTAATTACTGTAATTATTCTTCAAAAGAAGTTTACTAGAACAACTTCCCATGGGAAAAAATCCCTGCTTCTTCTACCTCCTCTATCTTAACAGAAACACGCATAATGATAACATACATAATAAATGGAAAAAAACGTTCCCACATAGTTTTGTCTTTGAGAGGCAGATGGGGAAACAAAGGTGATTTCTAACTTAGTGCACTTATGGAAGTTTCTAAGATATTACACCAAGTCTATGTAACTGTTGAAGCAGAATACAATAGATCTAATGATTTACCTGCAATGGACAATGATCTGAACCAAATGTATCTGGTAAAGGTATTTGTATATACAGCCAGAGGTAAGGATGTTTAAGAACAGCTTCTGGATGACACTAGCAAATTGGAGGAGTTAGGATCACAGAGGACATTAGGCAACCTTTCAGAAATTAGTTGTTTAAACAACTACTGAATGCTGCGGATGTCTTTGGAAAGTTGTTAGGTCCTAGGATCATTTCAAGTTTGAATAAGAGGATGGAAACATGAAATGGAGTAGAGGAAGGAAGTAAACCTCTACAGTGTTCATTTGTTGGAATATGATCAAAACTCTTATAAGAAATGAAACTTCAAGGCTTTCAGTACTTTTTTATTGCTGTTATTGGTGGCAGGTTAGAGGCTGCAAGAAGCACAAGAATCAGTAAAATAAAACATTACTAGCTGAAATATTTGTTTAATTTTCAGATGTGAAGAGATCTAGAAAAGAATTGTCTTCATATACTCTTCAAGCAGTTTCTATCTTTCTTAAAGAAAAAAGCTTTCTTCAAGCAATCTTTCCTTAGACATAGCTATACTTTCTTTGTCACCCTATTAGAGACAGCCTCAGAAAGAGAAACATTTGCTTCTGACATATTCCTAACATATTCCTCACTCTATTTTTAAAAAACAAACCAAAAAAACCCAAATCAAAAACATAAAACCAACCAACAAAAAACCCCCAAACAATAATAAGAAACCAAACCAAACCAAACCAAATTAACAAGCAAACAAGCAAACAAACAAACAAACAAACAAACAAAAAAAAAGCCACCAGGACCTGATTTTTCTTAAACAACACAAGAGGATTTTTTTAATAGTAATAACCTTGTGTAAATGCAGAGCAGTGTACAAAAAGCCCATTAAGAAGCTGAGTGGTAAGAAGATTTGTGGTCGACTCCATTTACCCCTGAAGGATAGATGATTCTCCACCGAATACATTGACCCCTTCCAGGCTCCAGAAGCTCATTCAGCAGTCTTAAACATGTCTGTTTGGAAGTTCCTTCCCACCAATATAGCTTAGGAACAGAGGGGGAAAAGCCTTGGATGCACTTAGACTTACCACAATTATTTTCCTATTTAGTTTGTTCAGTTGTTGGATAGCTCAGTAGGTAAAGCCAAGGATTAAAAAGCAAGAAAGAAAATAAGAGGTGGTCTGAGATAGACAAAAGGATCTGTGCTGCACATTCATTTTCTTCATGTGAATGGAGATTCCTGGGATAATGCTTATGGCTCTTAACTGCAAAAAAAAGACTTTACCAATAGCCACCCATTGTCCTGCTATTGTCAAGACTGAAATGAGAGAAGACGGCTTTTCAGGTCCAGTCTGTGAGGATGGCAGGGTGGAATGCAGTAGGATTCCAGCTGAGTGTTTGATGTCTTCATTTTTGAGGCCTCTTCTGAAAAAGAGCTGGCAGGGAAGTGTGGCCTTACATAGAAAAAGGGCAAGTCCTGGAGCAAGTCGCTTCCCTAGTAATGAGTAGACATCCAATTCTATTCTAATAATGTGCTTTCATTGCCACAGTGGAGCTAATAGAGTTGTGGTAACTTCACACCTGCTGCAGCCTGGCAAGAAAAAAAAAAAAAGTCACCGTGAAATCTCCCAGAAGGCTACTGCTGTCCACGGGCAAGAGTGCAAGTGGCAGATAAAGTGTCTGACAATGACATATTGTTCTAGGACTGCAGTGAAATGACTAGAATGCTGTACTATAATCTTCAACTTCCTAGCCTATGAAAAATAAGAAAAAGGGAAAGAAATTATGTATACAATCAGTTACCATTTCTTTTCCTGATTATATGCAGAAGCACTAGTACTCCATCTGAGAAGTTTAATTGAGATTTCAGCTCCTCAAGACCTGTATGCCTATTCAATTCCATACCTGCTTTTACCACTACTGGAAAAGAACCTTTACACTCTCATAGTTTACATTTGCTTTCAAATGACAATTGGTTTTACAAAATGTCAAGATCAATGGAACTGTTTCCAATGGCACATGGCTGCATTTTTGCTTTTTTCCAAATTCCACTGATAAACATGAGCTTGGTTTTCTTAAACAGCAAGATGCCATCTTTTTGACAAATACAATGTGTAGTTATGTCACAGAATTTTGATAAACCTCATAGGGAAGACACAGCAGGGTCAGAGAGTTTCTACATTCCCAGCACAGTTTCCATGAAAGGAATGTTTACATGACCCACAGCACAAAGTTTAAATATATGCAGCAGTTTTGCTGTTAACTCCCTGAACTTGCTTGCTGAGCAGCCTCTGACCAGCAAAATTCTGCTCGACTTGTTGTTAGGGTGTTAGTGTTAACATTTTCCTGTCTTGTCAGCTGTTTTAGACATCTGCTGTGCTCTATAAAATGTCTGCACAGGGGTGGTTGGGGAGTTTTGTTTGGTCTGTTTGATGGGCTGAGGAACATAAATATTAGTCTGTCCTTTTGTTTATGTTAGTTGAGGATAGATGGGAAAAGAGAAGGAAATCTTGGATATCAAGCCGATGAAAATGAGTAAGATTCATGCTTGACAAGTGCTGTATTTGCCTTTTGTGACTCCTTTTCAAATCTGTAACATATATGTCCATAAAGCACAAGGTAGATATGACCTAATGTTTTGTTAACGTTTGGGTTTACAGGACTGATTCAAAATATTTTAGTCATACAGGTCTTTCATAATCACAGTTAATATCCATGAGATTAGCTGGGATTGCTTCATTCATTGGGAGACAGTTATACACTGGAGGAATTAAACTGGCTAAAATGTCTTGAATGCACTTTGTGTTATTCTTAATGAGGCCTAATTAAAGTAAGAAGACAAAGTAGATAGGATTCTAATCAGTGACTGGTTGAAATTTATGCACAGAACATAGGACAGACACAACTGTGTTTGTCCCTCACGCTACAAAATCTTATTTTCCCCTCAGTTGTTCTGAGAATATTCTGTCATGGTTTATACCCATAGCCTTTAAAGAAATTTTACAAGGGCTATTATTGTTCCTAGTCTACAAATGGCAAAACTGAGGCATGGAGAAAAGCAATGGTAGATTTAAGAGAGCAATTCAAGACTAAGTCTGAAGCATTAGCCACAGTAGGATCACGTCCATATTCACTGTCTAGTTTAAAACTGGTTAAAGCATTAGAAGCCACATCAACACAAAGATGAGTGTGGGCTACAAAACTGCCAATAAATCATGTCTGTAAGTTTCTTTATTGCTGTGGTAAAACAATTGGAGGTGCCTGCGTTAGCCTGTTTAAAGTTAACTTGATTATACTTGTAACATATTACTCTTGCTTTTGTGACTGATATTCCAATTACTATCCACAGAAGAATACTACTTCCTTAGGAGCTCTAATTAGATTTCAAGTTTTGAAGGACTTCCTGGACAAAACTTAAAACTCTGGGGAACTGCTCATCACAGCCTAGTTTTGTGTCATCATTCAAAACTTTCAAAAGTTGTTTTAGAAGACTGATTAAGATTGCAAATAGCTAACAGAGCATACTTGAAGATTAAAACACTAGATCTTCAATTTATAAGAAATTTCTCAGTTGAAGCATTTACCTTGCTTAGAGGCTTTTTCTTTTTTTCTCTTTACTTGTTGGCCTGCAGTTAAATTGATGTTTCATGCTTTTGCAAAGACTGATGTGACTGATGTGCAACAGTGTTGCATTCATAGTGTGATGCCCAGTGTCTTGGATATGCCCAGTAATGAAGGGTTACTTTCAAAATAGGATCTCTATTACCTCTTCAAAATAATTTTTATTTAAATATGAAGTAAATTCTTCCTATTTCTTTTTCCTTTACATGACTGTATGGCAATTATCTCTAACAAGACAGACTATATATTGCGTTTGTTTTTTTCCCCTTTTTTGCATTGTCTATATTTGAAATGTCTTTAGTAGTTGCAGAGAAACTGCAACTCAGCTATACCAACACACTTTTCTCCAGACATAAATTTAACTAGGATTGCCCATTCAGTTACTGGGAACTCTCTATATACATATTATTACTTCATTGCAGACTTAAGGTCTTTAACAACTTTAATAAATTAAAAATATAGGCTCTGTGACTCACCTTTTCAAACATTCTAAACTCAATCAGCCATATCTGAAGTCAAGAAAATTAAATAAACATTTGTCCATATGAATGCAAATTCTGAATGAATATCAATGTATACCTTCTCCACAGTAAAAAACTGGAAGGTAGCAGCTCACTTGTGCAGTCAAGTTGAGATGTTGACAAGGTAGACTGAAAACTCAGCAGTCAGGTAAAAGGGAAATGAGGTAGAAAATAAATCTCAGTCTTAACTGCACTGCATGAAACATCTTAGCAACAGAAGGGAGGGACTGGGTATTCTTTATGACAAAAATGTCAGAGATGGTGAAAGGAATGCTGCCAAAGAGCATTCCTATGGACAGCATATCACAACAGCAGTGGCACCCAGACAACTGCCTGGCCAGTTGTTAAAGGTGAACCGAAAGCACAATGGGAAAATTGAACATTTTCCATTATCACTTTTGGAAGGAAAGCATAAATGTTATTCTTGCCTTGCAATATTTCCTGCCATGTGCCTGTCTCAGACCTGCCAAATTACCTGGATTCTCCCTGTGGTCACTTAAATTTGTTCATTTAGATCTCTGGTACTTCAGGGACTGTTAATCCTGGAAACTCAAAAGGAATCTCAGTTTTTGATCTCTCCACCCTTTCAGCATGTCCCACAGATAGATATGACATCTGTTTGCATCTGACAGATTAAATCTGGTAACTGAACTTGGTGTGTGTGATGCAACGTTCCCTTTGTCCCAGTTTTTATTAATCTCTTATTCTCTCAGATACGTGTTTAAGAAAAAAAAATCAAAATATGCTTCTAAAAACAGTTCTATTTTTTATTTTGTTACAAGCATCTTCTTGTACTAGATGGACTTTTTTTTTCTTCTTTTTTTAAAAAAAAAAAAAAATAAATACCCTGGATTTCAGTAGATGTAATAGAAAACAACTGAGTTTTGATTTCCCCAAACCAAAAACAAATTCAGAAAATCCTGTATCTCTTTGCTCAGACATATCTATTAATCTGCAATCTAAAGGCAATTATTATATGTAGCAATAGAAACAGTCATAGTGCATGCAATTTGTTTTGTGTTGGTTTTTTTTAATGTTGTGAGAAACTGGATGTTTGCTCTTCTCATTGTTGCATTAAGTTTTATAATGTAGATGTGCATTCGATATCAGATCACAGTTTGAGCTACAGCTAACATCACATCATTAGGTTTGCTAAACCTTTGCTGTGTTTGTAAGCATAGTCACTGTGCAGAGGATTCAAAAAGATGAAGACAAAGCATGATGGCTGGGATTTATGAACTACATTACTGCATTGGCCTACTGTTGTTTGTTTGAAATCAATTGAAGTTGTGTTATTGATATCACAGATAGCTATCTTCAAGCTGATGCCAAATGCTTTTACTAATCTTAAGCAGTAGTTCTGCACCATCTTTCCTACTTTTGAACTGCATAGTATTAAATCACAGTAAGTGTTAGAGGGAAACCATGACTAACTGTGAATGAGAACATTTATTGCATTAGAAGGAACTAGACACTAGTGACATGATGGCAAGCACAAATGTAAGCCTGTAATTCCACACTGCCTCTATGAGATTGACACCACTATTACTGTAAGCACCAGAACAGTGTCTCCTTTTCCTCCAATTTTTAAGTGGAAGGAGACTGGGAAGTTATCATTGCTAATCCAAAAACATCTTATCTTCTCTCTATTGTTCTCCCCTATTGTTCTCCTTTACAGTCAGCAGGAGATAATAACCTGGAAGCTTGTCACCATGACAAGAAATCCAAATGCTTTTAAAGAGAGTTAATAACTGATCATGAAAGAGATAAATATTGTCCTGTTCCTCTCAAATGATGGTTATAGATAACTCTTATTAGATGCTTACTATCCCACACAGTCCTGGCTTTCACCCTTTTTCTAGGCCAGGCTTTTCTTCTTGTGCTCCTATATTATAACATTAAAATTATTGGAGCATTACATTCATCATTCTTGCCAATTTTAATAAGAAGCAATTGTTGCTAATGAGTAAAAATTGCTCTATGTTCATGAAGATGCTTTTTGCTGCTCTCATCCTGCTAAATGAATGGGAGTCTTTTATGTCAGTTCTGGTCCCAGGTGATCCTGATAAAGATTGTGATATGGAAGAGAGAATAAAAAGGATAAAATGTATACAGGATTGTTATCAACAGCAACAAAACAACAAGAAGTAAAAAAAAAAAAAAGAGATATTTTTATCTATTTCTAAAATGTAATGAAGGGTGACATTTTAATGCTTTACCTGTGTTCCCTTACACAGGTGAAGATGTTCTGTTCAGCTGTGGCTCAATAGGGCATAAAGGCATAAAAAGAAATTACTCTACAGAGAAATAGATAATGTGCCATCTATTCAGGAAGAGCCTTGATCATTGATTATAATTCAGCTAAAATCTAATTTAAGTATTTCATTTGAGAGGCAAAATTATTCTCTCAAGATTTTTCTGTAAAATTAATCTTTTGCAAGTGCCCAAATCATCTATGAGCCTGAATTTCTTGGTTTATGCTGCTAAACAACCTACATGCCTCTGAAAATGTTACCCAGAGATACTAAGTGCCCTTTCTGTAGTTGTTGTGCATTTCTATTCACCTTTTCTTCAATATGTCCATACTGAGAGCCAAGTACTGAATTCTATAAGCCTCTTGTTATTGCCAAGGCAAATGTAAGAGATGTTTAATAACTCTTGGAAACCAATGTTTATATATGTGGCAGCATAAAAGAACAGATTTTTTCATAAAAGGCTTCATGTGTAGAATAAAATGCAAATAATAAGGATAAAATTACTGGAGGGAATAATGATTCATTTTGATCAGTTTTTAGATTAGAATCAGAAATTAAAATATCACAATTGTTATTTTGTGGACCTCTTTTACTAATTTCATGATCAGATTTATATATCCCAACCTCTTGTTAACACTTCAATTGAACACTTCCGTTGCATCTGCAAACAGTAAGGATGATAATCACTTGCTTACATGTTCTATGAAGAGAAAAAATGTCAGATGGTTCCCTGCATCTGGGGTAAGGGACTCAGGGCAGCTATGTAGGGTACTTTCTGCTGATGTTGTTGGGCTGGAACTAATGATAAATGATTAATGAACAGATTAGTCAAGTGTCTATCGGGAATGGAGTAAATACATTTGGAGCAGAAAGACAGTGTAGGTGACTCCTCAAGGTTCTTTTCAGATCTATCTTCTATTATTCTCTGATAACACTCAAATTCTTCCTCTCTTGTTGTTTTAGGCTTTTCTCTAAAGGGGCGTCCTTATTCAAGGTCATTTCTCTAGGATTATGTGCCCCATGATTAATTGCCCTTAAACAGTATCATGCTGGATATAAGCGGAAATATGTAGGCCAAAAATTTCAGCTAGAGAGTAGGGTGCTTCTGCTCACTTCCCTGGAGCTGCTGCAAATCATAACAGCCGAGGATATGGCTCCCATACTTCAACTTTCACCTCCAAAATGTAGTGAGATCCTTCTCAATATTTCAAGTGCCAGTGTGGATGATTTCCAGCACTGGAAACACATTTGAACTGGCAAACAGTAAATGGCTGCCATCAGGCATGAGCACTTGTTATATCAAAGCTTTGGCACATTCTTTATGGAAGACTTATTCTAATTAATTCCATCCACACCTACCAGATGTGCAATCCAGGATTATGCCAGCTGTTTACCAGAACACTTGATGTCCAATAATATAATAACATGACATTCAATTTTAATGTTGCCAAATAAGGAAACTTTGTCCTAATATCTTTATAGAAAATGAAAAAGCAATATTCTAACATATCTTGATTTAAAATGTTAGCAAAATCTAAGATGGTCCAGCCTATATGCCAACACATGTTCTTTTGTGCATACAGCCAACCCCAACAGAATCTGCCTAAGACTTTCTGGTACTCATAACAAATAAACCTCATACATAAAATCTGTGGAAAAATAAAACACCAATCAAATTATAAAGGAATCTGATTAGCTAATTAACATTCACCATTAACTGTTTAAGAAAACTTGCAGGAGAAAAAGTCCGATTTCTAACTTTTTATGATTTTGATTCACATGGAAAATACTTCCTCTCCATCAGAGATCTCATTAAAACTAGTGGCTTCTCGAACAAATTCAGGTTTTAACAAACATATGTAAAGAAAGTTGGTGCTATTTCTGCTTTTTATTATGTTTTACTTATGGAAATAGGATTTCCTTCTTTTTTTCTTCATTTTTTTTGTTTTGTTTTTGTGTGGAATTATGCTCTAAGAATAGTTTTCTATAACAGAATATTGAAAAAATATAATATTAATCATTCAACTTCTTAGGCAGGAGCATTTAATTTTCAGGTTCATCACTTGTAATGCATTGACTTCATGGTCATTGTGTTTACAAATACAATAATTGACTAATGAGAAAAATGATTAATTATTTTAAGATCTATTTAAAGCTGAGAAAGCAAGAAAATTTCTTCAAAGTGATATGCTTTCTGGGATGATAAGTATCTGTAATAACCTGGTTTGCTTGGTAACTACATAAGCCACTGACGTATCAAATTAGGAAGAAATGCAATGTGCTGAAAACAACCCAAATATACACGTTAGAACTGAAAAACTTTTTAATGCCTATTTATTTAGATAATGAAAAACACAAACAATTCACACAAGAACTGCTCTCACAGAAAGAAAAAAATATAAAAATATCATCTCTGTTTACTGTACTGCTTTTGTGAAAGAGATTTTATTTTTAATTATCTATGAGATAGGCCTTTTGAAAATTCTTTTTCCTTCAAAGGACTCATCAAATTTGGACTTCCTAGGTCTTGATCTCAGAACAGTGTGTCACATAATTCATCATTTTGTGGTTCAAATATTGCTGAATGTGCTATCCTTTCCTGCCCAGGTTTTTGATTTGCTAACTTATTTGCTTCTCTGAACACATATTATTAATGAGAAAGAGTATCTCTACTTCTTATGAAACTTGATTGAAAATTCTAGTTTTTAACATTCCAGCTTGATATTCCTAAAAGAAAAACATCAGACAGTCATGTAAAAGCATAACGTCTGCTAGGTATATGTGTATTGTGGTTGTTCCAAGATAGAAGCATGAAGACAGTTATAAAATATTACTTTGTTTATCTTTTCTTGTAGAATAGCAGCAATACTTGTAATCTATTTTTCAAGTCTTCTTTATTTCCCCTATAGGCTTGATACTATATCAGACCCATAGGTTGGTATCTTGAAAACAGCTTCAGATTAACGTTTCTGTGTTGAACTATACCATTCCTAGGCTGTCATCTGTAAAAGCATTTCTAAAATTCCTGCATTTCAATGGTGTTTGATAGATGGACAATATCTGGCAATGCATATATCAACGTCTTTTATTCTGTTCTGGTTGCAAATATACATGTGGAAAAAAAGTGAGAGATCTTAGCATGAAAAATATCTTTCATTGTCAAAACAAAATTTCCTCACTCTGCTGTAGATAGGCTTTATTAATCAGTCTTCTTCTATAGTTTCATTTGCAGTTTTGGTCAAAAACTTACTGAACTCAGTAGGTTTTGAATGGGTTCTTAAAGTTCTAAGGTCATGAAGATCTCTTCTATATTTGAATTTTAGCAGAATATCTTAAATAAATAAATAAATAAATAAATATAAAATCTTAACCATGGAAGTAAATGTAAATCCACTCATATGAAAATTAAGTTAAAACATACCTTTTACTCCATTCTCCAACATTACCAACTTAGAATAAGTAGTCACTCCTACCACTTAGGTACCTGCTTTGAAATCTTCATTAAACAGTTACTTACATTCAGTTTCTGCAAGGCACTTTGAAATATGACATGGATGCTTTCAGGCTTATTGGACAATGTTATGACTTCCCTACTTTGCTGAATAAGGAGCACTGTGCATGTCCTAAGGAAACATTCAAAGATATGGATCTGCGTATGATGTTAGTAGAATCTCATTGACATTTAACAGTGAATGCATTTTTATTGCCTGCAGTTGGATTAACATAATTGGTCTTTTAAGAATAAGATGATGTCCAGGACGGTAATCATAATAAAAAAGTGAGAGCAGGTTGAATAAGGTAGGTTTTGAGAATAGCAAAAGAGAATTAAGATTGGGTGGAAGGAGGGGAGAGGAAGGGGATGTGGTTTGCAAGGTATTTCCTATTACTATTATTAGTTCACCCATGTAATGAGTTCCTGCTTGTCTCTATCCATTTCAGCAGGTTGCCTGGAGACAACTTAACGCATCCTAGAGATCTGAACAAGATCTCTGTCCAAACACAAAAGCCTCAAGCTCACTTTGAACTCTCTAGGAATACTGGCAGACAGTCCTTATTTGCTAATCATACCATATGCAGGTAAAAAGTTGCCAAGAGTCAGACCAGACGAGGAGTATCTCCCAGTCAATTATGTACTTGCACACATTTTTATAAACCAAAATTTAAGAAATAATTTTTTTTTGCCATTTGTCCCCATTGACTTTGCTGAGTCTTTATAATGAAAAAAAGTATTCCTTTCCTAAACTTCTCTTTTTGGACAAATCTCCAAACCTCTGACATGTAATAGCAACTCATTATTCATTCTTGTTTGATTGGCAAGTACACCTGCTGACAGCAGCCAGGAGAACTGGAGCATCCTGTCCTCATAAACTTTCCAAATGTCTGCTGGAAAACAGCATACTCTCCCATATCTAGATATTACCAATTATATCCAAGAATATAGTATTAAAATAATGAGTGTAACAACAAACAGGAGGAAATGTTATATCTTATGTGACCTTCCTTAAAAAGTTGTTCTGTCTTCTTTAAGGACTTACCAAAGGTAATGAAATGTAATAGGCTTGGGGATTTTTTTGCCACTTTGTTGTAGAGACAGTGTTGACATAATAGGTTATATGTATCACTGTGCATTTTAACTAGACACAAAATTGTTGTGATAAATAGAAAAACATCTAGCCCTTCAACAGTAAGACACAGGCTTAAACTTATTGCACTTGAAACCTGAAAGCAGGCTCACAGCTTTACAGCATATCTGTGTAGATGCAACCAGTAGTTCTAGGAATTGTCATCAGGACACTGTTTATATGTGCTTTTATCTAGCTTTTATCTACTATTTATAATGCTTTTATCTTTGTATATACGTGCATGTGTGTGGTATGTGTATAGAGAGGAAGAGAGAGAGAGAAAGAACATGCTCGAAGCTTACACAATTACAGTGAAGTCTCATAATCTTTTATTAATATCTCATTACTTACATCTTTCCTAAATGTAGTTGCATACCCAAAAATAGGAAATCAAGCAGACACACTGTGACAATATTTATAAAAACTTAAAGGAGGCTCCATAAAAATGAAACAGTAATTTGATAGAAAATGGATACCTGCTGACACTTAAAATTTCCAGGGGAGTATTTGTTGTATAGTCACTGTGAAACAGAGACAAAACTTTCATTTTTGTACTCATTTGCTCTGTCATGAGAGTGAGGTGCAGCTTACTTCCAAAATAAAGCATTCTCTGGCCATTAATTTAGATTATATTATGCCTACTTTTATGCAACCCACTCATATAAATATAAAGATTCTACATTTAAAGTATTACCAATAAGTATGAATTGTGTTGCCTCTAATGAAGATGGGTAATCTTTTTTAGAAGAAGCAATATATTAAGGCCTCCATAAGGCCAGTGGTAAATAGAAAAAACAAAGTAAGACACCTGAAAGTAGCCTCCTAATCATAAGGCTGGATAAGGGCTAAATTGATGCTGTTTATAAACTTAACACTCACTCACCAGCAAGTGTGATCATTCACAAATTAATGTAGGCTCTTCTTCACTATCATTTCCCCTTTTGTTCACATAGTGGGAAGAGGTTTACAGATTTGCAGAGGTTTATAAATTTGCAACTGAAGAGGATTGCAGATTTTCACTACAGACTAGTCACCCAGTACCACTCTCACCTCTTTCATTAAGTGTGCAGCTGATTAGAGAAACATTTAATTAATTTCAGAATAGATCAGTAAGGAAGTACATCTTCATTTCTTTATTACTTTGCTGCTGGCTAATCCAAAATTTAAAAAAAAAAAAAACAAAAAAAAAAAAAACAAAAAAAAAAAAAACAAAAAAAAAAAAAACAAAAAAAAAAAAAACAAAAAAAAAAAAAACAAAAAAAAAAAAAACAAAAAAAAAAAAAACAAAAAAAAAAAAAACAAAAAAAAAAAAAACAAAAAAAAAAAAAACAAAAAAAAAAAAAACAAAAAAAAAAAAAACAAAAAAAAAAAAAACAAAAAAAAAAAAAACAAAAAAAAAAAAAAAGACTGAAATTGTTTCAAAAATTGTTTCTTTTGTGTGAAATATGAAGTTTTTTTAAAAAGTTATTTATCATTCTGGTTTCCTAATTCTCTCTAACCTGCTACTCAGGTAGAATTTAAAGCATTTATGTCTAAGACTGATGCATTACACCTTTATGTCTAAGACTGAGCTGTTGGCATGAAAATCTGGACACTTCTCCTTTGGAAGATAAAGTTCGTAATGTGTCTAAACCTAAGCTCTAATATATGTTTGAAAGTAGCACCTGGTTCCCACTTAACCCCCTTTCTGATCCACAGATAGGCTGGGAAGCAGCTCCTTCTTTGGAATTCCCAATATGTAAAATATTATCTTAGCAAGACAATACACTCAGACAGTCTAGAGTTTTAATTTAAAGCTACAGCCAGATGAAAAATCTTATTGCAATTAATTCTGATTATTCAAATGCTCAGCCAGAAAAATAAGGATGTGGATACTAGAGCTTCAGCATTTGAGAAGTGTCAGAGTGACAGCTTCTGCAACCAGGACATGTATTTATGAAGAACAGGCTATGCAGGACTAGCTTCGTCTGCATCCCCCTGTGGAGCCTAAACTACTCTGGGGGAATGACTGCAAGAATTAGTGATTCAGAGAGCAAAACAAAGAGTATGGTTGGTAGTCTAATCCTTAAGGCACTTGCTCCAGTTTGGGGACATCTGGACTGCAATCCATTTTTCAAAGAACAAGTATGTATTTTAAAGCATAATTCTGTCATGTAAGAAATTAAAATTTCCTCAAATAGATGTTAAAATGTAAGTTACTTCATTCCACCTTTACCCCACTAAAGTGGACTCTCCAAGGTTTTCACAGTTTTGTTCGGATTAATGTCTTGACTACTATGCAGAAGAAAGTTATTGTAATAGGATTACCTCCTTGGTTTTCTCCTCCTGGGGCTAGGTTTTAACAGAAAATGGCAGTCACTTCTGCATTCTCTGAAGTGCAGGTTTCCAAAAAAAACTGTACAGTGGATTTAAGTGGAGAAAAAAAATATATGTTTTCTATATTTTAATTTGGTTTAAGACGTAAAGCTGCCCTAGCACATAGAAATAGAACCTACTCTGGGACTGCAGAAGCAGCTGAGGAATATTAATTTCAAGCATAGACATGTCTACATGCTTTGACATTCCAATGGTAAGGAATTAGATGAATGTGGGTTTTCAACATCATAGTTTTGGACCTAAATACACCATTCCCACTTTATAGACTTTTTCATGTCTTACCTTGTGAAAATGTTGCCCACAGCTGTACAGAAAAAACATGTATCTCCTTGACACTTATGTCACTGTCTTACTAGGAATGTTGATTACAGTGATTCTCTAGTTTGAATTTTAAACCCTTTCTTTTCATTAATTAAACACATTTATTCTTTTAGTTTCAAGTTATATAATGTTTCTATCTTAGAGAAGTGACTTCTATCTGCTGACCATCTCCAGTTTTGTCATTGAACATTATCATGAAGTTAAATCTGAAAAGAGTTGAATTGCTTGAAACAAACAGTCCAATTTAGCATTTAATATACTACTGTGAAAATGTCTTTGATGAAAAGTGTTTTGCTTTCTCTGAAAGAAAATTGCATAATCCTAAATCAGTAATCACTGAAAATGACTACAATTCCATTTAATGCACTTAGTTTCAAAGCTGAAAAAATGAGAGGGATTCCTTTTGACAGATTCTGTTCTAAGTTAAAAGAATTACTCCAATTTAGAAAACATGAGCATTCCTTCAGAAGGAAGAAAAAGCCTGACATCTCATGCTATAATGCACCATTGTCTTAATACCATCAAAATAACACCCGAAGCCACTTGAGGATTCTCTACTAAGCTGCAGAGGCTTGCTCACCAATCACTAGACAGTCAAATGGGAGAAAGAAATCCCCTGTAAGACCAGCTAAAAGGCTGTGAATTATCCAACCTTTCATCTGACAGACTTTTCTTGGACATAGAATGAAGAAACGGATCTGAAAAAAATAGAAAAAAGCTGCACCCTTACCTTTGAAAGTTACATATACAGGCTACATATACACATGTATATTATGTGTGTGTGTATTTATGTATGCTGGAAGTTGAGTCAGGTATCACACCAAACCCCTACTCAGCCTGGCTCACCTCAGCTGCTGACCTAGGATTTGGTGAACTCCAATATTATTATGTGCTTTGTTGAGGGTCTTTTGTTTTTGTTTTTGTTGTTGTTTTTTGTTTGGTTGGTTGGTTGGTTTGTTTTGACATATTTATCAAATACATGAACTGAACACGCTATGCCACTGGGGTGGTACTCCTCATATCTCAGATATTGGTCTCAGATCTTGGTCTTTGCTGTCAACCAAGTGAGATGGTGCTGAAGACAATACTTCCAGTAAAGCAGCCAGCAGTCAGTGTACAGGCTCTGGTCTGCAGCTTCCTACTCATACCTCCATCATAAAGCCACGTTATCATTCTGACTTTGGCTTTGCTAGCTTTTTTGCTACATGCTGGGGACAAGGGAAGTTCTAGATGTACAGTTTCTGCTTTCCAGCCTAGAAGCAGCCAAATGTGGGGCAGCTTCTTACTTCACTGCAAGCCATGATACAGTTATGCACTTTGGACCTTAAATGTTAAGAGTGCCACACAGATTTGTAAGCGTGTCTTCACAGGTCACTTGAGAAGTTAAAAGCTGCTTGATGCCTGTATGTGGGATATCCTCTTTATTATTTGCGACATTGGCCTTAATCCAGTTCCCTGCTGTCAACTTTATTTTCCTGACTGTTGGACAGGTATTTTCAGATAACATCTTCTAATGGCACACTAGTTATTGCAGCTCATTTTAGTGTTGAGTTTAGGAATCTTTGACCATATAAACCATTAAAACTCTGATAAGGACAAAGAATGGGGACAGAAGACGGCAATACTCCCTGCCCATTTGTTGTTATGGCATTGCTTTTTACATGTTTTTCCAAATAATTCTGTGGTGAGCTTATAATGTAACGTTATTCTACAGTCCCTTCAGACTTGGAAATAATAGTCAGCTGTGAGGGTTTTTAAAATGAAATTTGACAAGCCTGTATGTCCTTCTTCTTTTATTTTATTTCCCCTCTCAGCCAGTTGCATTTTTATAAAAGTAAGATTTAGGAGAGATGACAGAGAAAGTTGTTTTGTGTTTGTTTTGTTTTTTTTGTTGTTTGTTTCTTTTTTTTTTATGAGAAAGGAAAGAAAAGAATAAATTGAATAAGTTACCTTTGCAAACAGATCTCTGATTACAGCTCATGCTCTGGGACTGTCACTAGAGTTAAGACCAATAAACAATTTGCTAATACTAAGCCAAGTTCTATCCCTCTAGCTGCTCATTTTAAGTAGAAAAATTGTTTTCATTCTTAATATGCTTTTCTCTTGCTTACATGCTTTTGATATCTGTTATTGAATGAAAAGGTAAAATTGTGTTTCATTTAAGTCTAAGGAGGTAATTTTACTGTATTTGTAATCCTTCACTCAGTATTTATTGCATAATTTTCACTTTAATTATCTTTTGTCATATTTTAAGAAGAGAAAAAGTAAGATAAATTCTAATATTGAGATTAGAGTTATCTTATGTGACCCTAAAGGAAAAAGTTTAACTTAGATCTCTCATATTTTTGCAATGTGACCATATAATTTCTGACTGGAGCTAGGCGGGTTGGTTTTTTTTGTTTGCTTGGATATAGTTTCAGTTAGCTAGATTTGTATTATGGGGAAAAACACAAAGAGAAACAAATTAACAACAGTTTTCAAATTTAGGTTTTCAATTTTTCAGTATCTCTTGTGAAATTTATTTTTCAGATATGCTGAGCTTCCAGTAAACCAGTGACAAGGAAACCTGTCCTTTAGTGTCTCCTTGTCTGAATTCACCTTTAAAAACAGGAATGCTGAAATAAAACATAAAAAAAGCAAAAAAAAAAAGATTTTTACATACAGTAACTAGTGTTGTTTATATTTAGAAGAAGAAATACTCTTGTACATACGTTATAGATTTATGTCTGCACAAAGGTGTCAGGTAGATCAGTTAGCTGTTATACAATTAGCTATGCAATTGTTGAGTGTTTTCTAGTTATTCCTAGTCAAAGAAGGCCTGATGAATCTCTGGCTTAAAAAAAAAAAGTGAAAGTCTTATTAATGAGTCAGCTGTCTTACCTAGCTGAGAGAGTGGAAGGTAGGCCTATAGAAGAATGGTTTTCTGGTACATTTTCAATGGACTGGGAAGGATGATATACCCGAAAAGGGGATGTATAACCAGGGAAGGCATTGTGGTGGAGACAAAGAAGGGCAAAATCATGGAACTGTTCCTCAGAGTAGTGACACACATTGTCACTGCCTCCCCAGCCCTGCACTCCTGCCATCGTTGGTGGGAATTCATTTGAGAAGCCCGATTTTTGCTCCTACTTGACTGCCACCAACTGCTTCAGGAAAGCCCATGTCTCCCATGGATCCTGTGTTGGATCTGCCAGAACATGTAAATGCCTCAGCTGAAAGAGTAATAGTGTACTACATGTCCAAAGGACTTGCATAGGCTGGCAGACACGACATGAGACCTATGGATTATCATCCTCCTGGACAGATGCTACTTATTTCAGTGTTCCTAAAGTGCCTCCAGACACCTGTTTGTCTTGTTGGTTTTGGTTTGCTTTTTTTTTTTTTTTTTCTCAATATCTAATCTAAACTTAGAAGAATCATTCAACTCCACTAAGTGTACTGGCAAGATTTGCATCTAGTTTGGTACAGTCTTGTGGTCTACAGGTGATACAGAGACCTTAAGATGGACACCTAGATTTAGGAGTTTTGGTCTCAAAACAAATCTCATACAAAGAGATTCTTCCTTGACTAAATGATGACATTGGCTATCCAGTACACAGAAACTCACACAGATACAGATTGTTTGTCTCGTCTTTGTTGTTGAATCATAATAAAAGAGAAAGTGTTATTAATAGAGCTCCCCTACACAGTTTTTCCTGCTGGCTGCTGGCAAAGCTGTCCTGCACAGCATTTTCTATTTAACTCACCACCTAAGGTTTCTGTGTAATCTCCAAATCTGCTGGGTAATATAGTTCTTGGCTGCCCTGTGTGAATCTTTTCTTGGTTGAACACCAGGCCATGCATGAAGTCAAAGGATCTCACAATGGGTTCCTGGGCATCAGCCATGCTAGGTTATCTGCTCAGTGTACTATTTTTTTTAATTATTAGGCTTTGTGAAAAAATATCAGCTGTAGCAAACTTTACTAAGAGGTTCCATTTTCCTCTTTTTCTTCACTGTTACTTTGTCAGATCTGAGCTTTGAATTTCCTGTCTGGGCTGCTTTCAAAGTACCTATATGCTTCAGCTATTCAGACAATATTTTATATAAGTCTGGCTTCTCATGATTCTTCTTGAGACATGCCTGAGCATGATGCCAGTCTTTGGTTAATTATAAGACCATATATCTAAAACTATTTAGGAGCTGCAAGAATAGGTGAGTCCAGAATTATTCACTCATGTCACATACTGTAGAGGCTCTCCTGGCCAACCTCCAACATTATAAAAAACGTAACCTGGCCATAAAAAATTGTAAGCAGAGGAACTACATCAAAGACAAATAGGCTAAAGTTAATGTGAAGTGCTAGAGAAGGGAGAGTCTGGAAGTCTTACAAAGGTTGAGCAGTTAGGAATATGTCTACACATAGCTTAGAAGACGCAAATTCATTCTCAGGTTCCCATGCTCTTACTCTAGCATATACACTCTTTTTAAAAAAAAAAAAAGTTAAAAATGTATATGTTATAACAAGACTCTGGCTATCTGAAGACTTTAACACTTAAACATATCTCTAATCATCTTATTAGTCATCATGTAGATAAAAAGTCTTCTTATCTTTGTGGTTGTATATGTGTAACTGGGTAGGAAATAATATAATTTGTTTTTTAAAGATGAACATAAGCAATTATCTTTTGTGTGCAGTAGAAAAGGGAGAAGACATACAAGTGAGAAAGAGAAATCCAGCAGAAACAGAGACACAACTAAAGTATGATGTGTAGAGTAATTTAGAAATGTTGACAACGTCAAAGAACAGAGGAAATTTCTTTTTCTTCTTTTTTGCTAACTTAAAATGTTCTAGTTAATTAGAAGAGAAGCACAGCATCTAATAGCCAAAAGCTCCCTAGTTCCAAACCTGAAAATGACTTTGCTATAGCAGTGGGCAAATCACTTTACTTCTCTGACATTTCCCATATGTAATTTGGAGATAAGTATTTATTTGCCTCATAAGAGTTATAGGAAGAAAATTAGTAAATATATGTCTGGAGCTTGATGTTGAAAAGCATTTTGATTTTTAAGCAGGATTTATTTATTTTTTCTTATATATCTTGAATGGTTTTACTGCAGTTGGTGTAAACACAGTTGCAGTGTCAGACATTCTGATCCAAAACCCTCCCACAGGAACTTTTAAATGAGATTTAAATTAACCAAAGGGGATCAAACATTGTCCTCTGAATGTAATAATCTCCGCCTTGTAGAATTATGAAAAAGTAATTAAAAAGCTGAATATAAGGATTCCACATCATGTTTCCCAGTTCATTCTTGCATGCAGCATTTCATGCAAATCATGCTATGTTGTTTGACTTAAAAATTACAGGGCCAGATTCTCAGCTGAACTGAAAGCAATGGAGTGGAGCTGATTTACACAAGCTTTGGGTCTGATCCATGACATTCATTTAACTTATTCAGATGTCCAAAAATAAAAATTAAAATTAAAGAAGAGTGTTACCTTTTTCTTTTTCCCTTCAAACTTAAGATTATAGCTATGGTACATGGTAAGTAAAATTCAGATGATGAGATGCATGCAAAACTACAAAGGGCTGGGGTATTACTCCAGGCACAACTCTGAGCAAAGAGTGTGTGGATTCCCACCACAAACACTGGAGGCATTATAGCTCACAGACTCAATTCCTCCCCTGTTTCCTTTCACATCCTAGGATTTAATAACTTATGCCTAGTAAGGCTCAGCACTGCATGCCTAGGCTCCCAGTGTGGGTTGGTTTGGTTATTTTGGCTCAGGTAAAGGGGAAGTGAATCATCACTCCAATTGTTCTTCCATTTCATATAAGGCAACCAGTCCTCATAGGGGGTTTATTAAGTCCAGCAGGAAAGAGCAATATAGATAACCATACAATATACTACAGATAACAATATATACTTTGGAACTGCAGCAGCAATAAATTAATAAGTAAGGTGTGGCAATTTCCTCAGCTTTGCCATGCTCTCATCATACATCACTAGCTGAGAACCTGGCCCAAGAATGGTATAAAAAATGAGTCGGAAAAAGAGAATTGGATTCTAACTTCTTTAGGTTATTTGGGTTTTCTTGTTGTCTTCAGATTCTATTGAAATTGAAGGTTGTTATCATAGAGAACTTGGAAGAAGCAAATCAGGGTCAAGTTCCCTATGTGTGCCTAGAATTTTAATTCTATTCCAAATTTGCTTTTGTAATTACTGTGATTTTAATTATCATAACTTAAGGGAAGAAACAGGGAGATCCATATTAGTTAGATGGGTTGTGGAGACAGTGAAAAATCACATTTTGGTTACTACAAAATTAATAAATTATTCATTGGATGCATATATCTTTATTTCACTTACCTAGCCCACTTCCAGTGGGATACAAAATGTTAATAAAATGCTTGTTATCCAAACATTGCCTGGATTTACTTTTTATTTCTTTTCCTTTTTTTTCCCATGGGGCATCTCTTTCTCTACTTTAGTCTATGTTGTTGTAGCTAACAGCTAGAAACAAGTTCAACAGCTGGTGAGACCAAATGTTATTTGGTGGAACATCATGTAAGTATTGTTCTCGCTTTGTTTCTGCATAAAAGTTACATGGCAGTAACGCCTTTATTAAATTGCAGTGAGGAGCTTGTACATTTTTTCATCAGATGGCAGTGAAAAGCAGGAAGGACTCCAAATCCATTAACTGAAGAACTGAATGTATAAAAGTAATTCAGAAACTACTCACTGTTTTTTGGATCCATTTAAAGGGAACAGTTAGAGAAGCAGATAGCTCTAGCTTAGGAGCAGTGAAGTCTAATGAAACAAATTTAAGATGCAGAAACAGGAGGTCATAAATTCTAATCTGTGTTTTCTTGAGAAAATTGAGGAAAATTAGATAGGTATCTGGCTAGACCTTATTTGGAAAACATATTTCTGCAGATTTTGGGTCTTTTTGCATTTTCCACCTACTCTGCCATACTTGGATTAAGACAAGTAGAAAATGTGTTGATTCAAATTAGTCAATGTGTACACATGATCACTTTACAAATTCTCAGCATTTCTTCTTTTTATAATTGTAGGAAATCCTTGCTGGCAAGTAATTCTTATTAAGTTTGCTCTAAAATAGGTGGGTTGCCCTAGGAGAGGAAATTAATTTATAGAAATATGTATCTTCACATAAATCTGTTGGAACAGATGTATATTTTCAAATTGAGAGCTATGGAGTTCACACAGCTAAATGAAATACTTCTGGAATGTATTTGTAAACAAAAACAATGTTCTTATGATCTGTATGTCATGTAGCAGTCTGAATGTCACCACAACAATTGCTACCTTTTCATTTTCCTGAAATACATTTTTTTTTCTGCTAGATTTTAAAGTAGAGATGCACACCCAAGTGCACACCCAGAAGCAAGGATATCTGGCAGTTTCTGAAGTGGTGTAGCTACACATGCAACTGAGCTCATGGTGCACATTCTAACCATGTCACACACATGATATCTATATCCTGGCTGTTGAAGGAAAGAAATCTGGATACACAAAACCTTGGTATGTTCTCAGCAGGTCCCCATGGAGACAGTCATCAGGAAGGTTTACATGATTGTTCCTGTAATTTGTATAGGAATTAAAATCTCAAATCCAGCTGACAGGGACATAGAATAGTTAGTTCTAATTGTTCAGATTTTCTGTGAAACACCAATTAAGTAATTTTAACCTCTTTATGTCTCCAACTTCAATCCAGAAATAGGAAGAGCAGTAATACTTTTATCTCAGGTTTGCTTTTCTCTGTGTTTAAACTTTTACCTTAGGATTTTGTATCCAGAGGAATGTGAATATGTATGTGTGTGCACATGTTTATGCACAGGGTTAGGAAAATCCAGCTGCAGCACATTTTTTAGACATAGAAAGAAGTATTTATTAGTCTGACAAAGACATATTTTTTATCCAATTGTAAAAAGTGCTTCTGTACTGATTGTTGCTACTCTGGTCAAGTTAGCTAGATCAAGGCTAGTAAGCTGGACACGGTATGAACTAGTACAGCCATTCTCAGTCATGCATATAGATTTCTTAAAGGTCTTATAAAGATTCATCCCTATATGTCTGTGGCATCATATACTCTTCTAATGGCACTCTGCTTTAGACAAAAATAGTAGAAAAAAAATATCTTTTGAAGATCATTTATTATCTTGTTTGTCTTTGAAAACAATTTTCCCTGCAGCCATCACAGTTACAAAAACAGTAAATAACTTTATTCATACCACCTTCTAAAGGTGTCAATATAAACATTAGAGACAATTTTGCACTCCAAGTAAAATTAAGAATGAGAATTTTGGATCCCTTTGTCTCATATTTGCATATCTGGCCAACTCTTCTGTCAATTAAAAGAAAAACATTTAAAACCTAAATTAAGCAAGCAGCAACCAGCTTACTTTGGAAGTCTAACTTAAATATCACTCTTGTTCCCTCCATTGACTCTAGAGTCAGTAGATAAGCCAAGATGAAAGACTGTTTTCCAGGAAATCTCTCACCATGACGTTTAACTGAGACACTTCTGGAAGACTAAATGCCACCGCTGACAACTTTTCTTCTTGCAAAAGGGCTTTCTGAGTTTTGTTTGATCTTATTTCGTAATAATACAGTCATGGTGTGACTCATAGAATTGAAAAATGGCCAGTTCCAGAGATATAACCTTCCCAGGAAAATCACTGGTATGCTCAGGCAAAAACTGTACGTTTATTGTCTTATTTATAGTAAAGCAATAATTTTATAAAATACAGCATTATTTCCATTCAACTAATAATGTCTAAAAATGTGTAAATGCCATCTTTCCTCTTAACATTGATGTTAAAATTCTCCTTAGGAGAATTGTATAGCTCTTTTGCTCCTGCTTTTGTAGAGTACACAATATTGGTTGCCACTAAAAAAGAAAAGCTGGACAGTTGATCATCTACAATGTATCATAAACAGCCAGAAAGATGAAAAGCAAGAATCTAATTGACCAGTACTTGGGTAGGGTGTGACATTATGTAGCTGTTTTAGCCAGCTTGTAGCATCACAGAAATCTGTAACTTTATACTTCATGAGTCAGAATCAATAAACCTGCCATAACAGACTCCAAAATCAATCTTACCTCATATGCTCCCACTCCCCCTCCCCCCACCCCCTTGCATCCCCTCCCTTTGTTTCTTCCTTTTGCTTCTACTTCCCAGCAAAATGAACAAACAAAAAAAAATCTGTTGTGAGAATTCATGATCTTTTGATGTAAGCAAAGCAGATTAATTTGGAACACAGATTCTATGAGCAAAATCACCCACTCTCTTCAGGGATGAGTGCTGAAAAAACATTTCAGAGCTGGCACCTGCACCCAATCTGGTATTGTACTACAGCCATTGACTCCCATTTCTTTCTTATGGTTTTAGGGTATCATGAGCTAGGTTTAACATTATCAGCCTTAGGCAAATGAGGACTTCAAGAAAAATTATGAATTCAAGCCCTAATTTATCCTGTAATGTCTGCAATTCCTCTGTTCTTCTTTCTGAGGACTAATTTTACAATCCTGATCTCCAATATTATGATCTGTACCTTTACCGTACTACTGTAAATTTTACCTCCCCGGTTCAGGACTCCAACCTTGTAGGTGCTACACTTCATCTACTTACCTCTTTAACCATGTAACCAGCTGTCTTAATGCCTCTCCCACACAAACAGGAATTTTGAACTTGGTCATTGAAAAAGCAATGTAGAGCGCTGCTGTCCTCCTAAAAAATGTTACTACAGCACTTCCCTCCTGAGAACAATTTGTGTAATATTTCTTTGACCTTGTATCACATGCTAGATGATTTTAAATCCTTACCCTTTCAGGAAGGAGGAGTATGCTCCTTCAGATATCCTATAGAGAAAAAGGACGTTCATGGGAAGAGCATCCCCGGATCTTTGGAAGTCCAAGAAATCACTTACCTCCGTATTCTTAAGGCTTGTCCTAGTTATCAGAGAAAAAGGGAGAGAAAAAAAATGTGATTTTTACCAACATTTAAACGACCACAGTGATAGTAAAAACTGCCCCTATGTTCCTTTCCTAGGGGATTTTGTTGTTCACTCAATGCAAATCTAGTTATTTTGTTGCCAGTGGCTTGGATTGCCATTTGAGTGTCTGAAAGAATCAGCTCCAAGTACATGAACCATATATGTAAATGGTTTTAATGGAAAGAACTATGGCAAAAAAACCCAAACACTATAACATTCTGAATAGTATAGGTCAAAATCACGAAAGCATATTAGAAAGCAGATATTATCTTTGATTTGGTTTATTTATAAAGTATGTTATTTCACCAAGGCAATTCTGCTAATATACCTAAGATCTTATCTCACAAAAAGAATATACAAATAGTATGTATTGTACATGGTATAGCTCCTGGCACTAACTGAAACCCAAAATTCTGAATACTAATTTCTTCTGAGCACAGATTTCCTGTATTTTCCTCATTATTTAGTTATGTTTCCAATACCCCAGATACCACTTATGATGTGGTTTAATAATCCCAGCTCATACTGTTCAGCTGTTAGTGCTCTTGTAAAAAGTGGGGGGGTTTTGCCCCCTTCTTTTTTGTTGTTTTTGTTGGGTTTTTTTGTTCGTTTTGTTTTCTCTGTCACCCCACTACAGCACTTAACAAAGGTTGGTAAATTCAAAGAAGGGAATGAGAACAGTTAGCAGGTGTCATGCATTTGCAGAGCTGCTCTTGCTGCACTGAATGTGTAATCTGAGAAAGATATTGGCTTAAAATGGCAGAGAAGAATGAAGAGATGATGATGTATGGCACAATCATTTTTTCTTGGCATCTTTTCACAGGTTCTGGCATAATTTTTGCCCATTTATAGGAAGGGCAGAGCAGTTCCTCCACACAAGATGTCGTGTCAACCTTAATTGGTTTCTCTGATCTTTCCAAAAAGGGGATGTGGATTATTTCCAAGATTAATAACTGTGCATCTGTTAGTATAACAGTGAGGCAGATTTGTGATCAATAGACCTACACATGTATCTGAAGAGATCAGTGCCACCAAATGACTCTAATGCTACAATTACAAAAAATGGGCCATTCTACAAGTCATCTGTGTGTCTTTATTTTGATGGTATTTGATTCTACTGTGATATTTTAAATGCTCAAAGTATCACTGTTTCTCTTCCCTTCAACTTCCTTACCTTTGACTCTCCTTCCTTCCCTCCATCTCCCTTCACTCCTTTAAACTCTCTTCAACTCCCTTTCCTTTTCCCTTTCCTTTTTCCTCTTATCCACTCTTCTCTCCTCAATGGGGTCTTGCTTCAAAACTAATTCTTAACAAGAAAAGACAACTGTTGAAAGTTTAGTTATGATTGCTTCCTCTAGCTGAAGAGACAACTGAAAGAAAATTGCAGAGCATTAAATAATTTTTTTAACTTCTCTTTCTTGTTTAATAGAAAGATAGCCTTGAGAACAGCTATATTTCTTGTAATTTCTGGATTGATTTCCATCCTTTCCTCTTAATTGCTCACCAAAGGTAGTACTGGCATTGCTACACAAATTTCTAAAAGTGAAAACATTATTGACAAAATATTTATGGTGTGTTTTGAGTTTTCTTTATTGTGGCAACATCTGAAAACAAGATGAAGTATCATTCCAGTCAAGATAAATGAGAGACCTCCAATTAATCTCAATAGAACATGGAGGAGAACTGGGATAGACCAGTTCTCACTAGACCACAAGCAGCTCTATACAGTCTCTATGCAAATAAAACTGCCACTAAAGTACACTGCCTGAGAAACAACTGCAGAGAATTTCACAGCCAACTCACACCTATATTGCCATTTGGTATTAATCCTTCCTTTCTTGCACAGGAGAGGAAAGCGCTGTCAATACGATAAGGTTCTCATAGAATCATAGAGTCAGAATGGCTTGGGTTGGAAGGGCCCTTTAAGATCTTCTAGTTACAACGCCCCTGCATGGGCAGGAGCACCTCCCCCTAGATCAGGCTGCTCATGGCACCTTCCAACCTGTTCTTGAAGACCTCCAGGGGAAGTACATCCACAGCCTCCCTGGGCAACCTGTTCCAGCACCTTACTACCCTCACAGGAAAGAACTTTTTCCTTCAATAACTTTAGATCTTTTTCCACTCTGTTAGTAATGTAAGAAAAAAAACCCTCTGAAAACACATCTCTGACCTTATATGCATGTAGTAAAGACATGGCCAAGCAACAGATATTTTGCTTCTTTTGAGAGAACTACAGGTTTTGAGAAAAAAATTATCATAATTTCACTTTGCACTGAAGACAGAGGTAATCATGCTTTTCAGTCAATGAATTCAAAAGAAACTGCACATGCATATGAATTCTGATGTTCCTTGTTATCTAGTTATCTAGGCCATGGAAAAGGGTAAATTTAGATCCAAATGAACATGCTATGCCACTAGCAGTGACTTAGGGCTTGCAAAGAACAATAATATTTAAAAAGTGGTGAAGAACAAGTCTAGTTGAGCATTCTGAAGCTCTTCTCACTAAATAAATAATAGTATTAAGCTAGACATATTTATCTAATTATCAGCTGGTAAACCCACTGACATAACAGCAACCTCTGTTCTTGGAGAACTAAGGAGTAGGGTCAGCAAAACTGCCACTTTAGACTTCCAGCGGGCAGACTTGGACCTGTTTTGGAGACTGGTTGACAGAGTCCCTTGGAAGGTAATCCTGAAGGGTAAAGGATCCAGGAAGGCTGGACATTCTTCAAGAAGGAAGTCCTAAAGGTGCATAAGCAGGCTGTGCCCCTGTGCCAAAATGTAAGCCAGTGGGGAAGAAGACCAGCCTGGCTGAACAGAGACAGAGAGATGTGGATGCAACTCAGGGAAAAAAGGATTTTATGGTCTTTGGAAAAAAGCAAGCCACTCAGAACTACAAAGACCCTGTGAGGCTGACTGACATTCAGCTGGATATGACCCAGGAGTGTGCCAAGGTGGCCAAGGTCAACAGCATCCTGGCTTGTGTCAGAAATAGTGTGGCCAGAAAGACTAAGGCAGTGATCATCCCTCTGTACTCAGCACTGATGAGGATGCACCTTCAGTACTGTGTTCAGTTTTGAGGTATCCACTACAGGAAAGACATTGAAGTGTTGGAGTGTGTCCAAAGAAGGGCAACAATGCTGGTGAAAGGTCTGGAAAACAAGTCTTATGAGAAACATCTGAGGGAACCGGGATGGTTTAGTCTGGAGAAGAAGAGACTGAGGGGAGACCTTATCACTCTCTACAACTATCTGAAAAGAGATGGTAGCAAAGTGGGAGCTGGTGTGTTCTCCAAAGTAACTAACGATAGTATGAAAGGAAACAGCCTCAATTAGATGGGATATTAGAAGAAAATTCTTCACTGGAAGAGTTATCAAACACTGGAACATGCTGCCCAGGAGGTGGTTGAATCACCATCCCTGAAGGTGTTTAAAAGACATGTAGATATGGTGCTTAGGAACAAGGTTTAGCACTGGACTCCATGGACTTAATGATTCAACTGATGACCTTGTAGGTCTTTTCCAACCAGAACCATTATGTGATTCTGTGAATAAGAATAGGGTCAGTGAGATAAGTAAAGCTGAATTATAAGGGAATTGTTTGGGGGTTTTTCCTAATACTACACAGGGATGCTTCTCAGTAAAGATTAATCTTTATCGTCTTTACACAACAAAAGCAATATTGTATTTTTATGCTATCTCTACTGATACCTTGTACCGAGGTTTGATAAAGCCTTAACTGCTTTCAAGAAGAGCAAGCATTTGGCCTCTGTGCATTGTTTTTTTTTTTTACCCTTTGTGGTAGCATATACTTAACTTTAAACCATGGTTCTTCAGAACAGTGCATGAGTTTTCTTGGGTTTGGGGGAAAATTTTGATGAGAGCAAAGTTTCATTACTTCTCCCTGAGGGTCTTGCTTTTTTGAAAACATAAGTTATAATGTTTCACATGTTGTCCCTAGCAGGATATTTTCTAAACAAAACATCAAGATTTGCAACATGAAAATTTTCCTGCCCATTGAAAATGCAGTGGTGAAGACACAAAAAATATTTCATTTATCTCAGGAATCATATAGAGAGATTCTTTTTGCCAGGGGTATGTTCAGATTTGTGAGCAACTGCTGCTGGCCTTCCCTAGTCTGCTCAGGAACTTAAAGGTCAGCATGGGTTTATGTGCTCCGTAGATTAGGTGACATCTACCAAGGTAACTATAATGACTTCTTTTTTACTTAATACCTACAGCTCATTACATTTTTTTCAGAACAGTATCCCTGCACAACTTTATGAAGAGAGCAACAGTCTTTCTGATTCTCATCTGGGAGGAGCTAATAATTTTGTTCTTTCCCCTGGCACAACTTTATGGAGAGGAACAGTTTGTCTTTCTGATTCTCATCTGGGAGGAGCTATTATTTTTGTTCTTCCCTCTGCATCATTTTGTCAAACAAGCCATTAAAATGACATGCCAGAGCTTGAGGTTAGAAGTGATCTAAATTATGTCTTTCCAGTGACACTGCTCTGCACAGCTGCCTGGAAGATACAAGCTTGATTTCACATCCCAATCTCATATTCCTGCCCATTTTAACAGAGAACTCATGAATAGTAACTAGTAATTAATAATCCTCTCCAACTTCTCATCTCCTTCAATCCCTGAGATATTGTTTCCCCCATCAGCACAATAGAAACTGTGAGGAAATAACAGTACAGTTGTGGATGGTATTATTATCTTTTCTGTGGTGCAAGTTACTGCTTGATGTCTAATAAAAACCTCTGACGATAAAATGAGTGAATGTGTTCTCCCTTCCCCTCATCCTCACCCTCTCCCTCGGCTTGTTAGGAGCCCTACTGAGTCTAAAGAGCTGTTGTAAAAGAAAACTTAACACATTTTTCCCCAAGAAAGAATGAAAGACCAGGATTTGATCTACCTCATTCATCTGTCCATTCTTAAGTTCCAATATTAGCTATGGGTCCTCAGCACCAATGGCTATGGTATTCTGCAACTATGCAACTAGGTCATCATGGGAGAAACTCTATTCCAGAATATAAAATAGATCCAGAATAGACTCAACACTTCCTTTCCCACTCAAATTCTAGGATCAAAACTGCAATTATGTCACTACCTGCCCTGCATTTCTGGAGACCACCTAATCCAAAGCAAGGTTTGAATCTGTGTTCCTAGTTCACTACCAGACAGCTTGTGACATTGAAAGCTGATTATTACTTTCTAAAAGAAAACAAACTCTATTGTATGTATATAGATTGTTATATATATATATATATATTGGGGTTTATATTTAAATATTTGTTAATGTGTATACAGATCATAGGATGCTGGTTTATGTTATAATCAGGTTCATTCTTACTGCATTGCCGGGTCCACAACTGAATTTTCAATAGCTTTCTCTGCTGAACATTTTGATCCATATACCACTGAGATTTCATATGTATACCACAGTCTGCCAATGTACACTGAATTGCAAATTTGGGAATTTAATAAGACCATCATTTCAGAGAAAAGACTCACTTCTTCAGAAGTGTACCATGCCCCATATTATTTTACAGTTTTGTGAAAATGGTGATTTGAGTATTACTGTGAAAAGAGCATGAGTTGAACAGATAGTCCTAAATTTAGCAATAATATAAAGATTTTTGGCAAAAAGTTGAGCAAAGAATAAATGTATACATTTAAAAATATCTATCACTCCTGTCTTATTTTTCATTACACAGTCTCAAAGTGCTTTAAAAACATCAATTAAATCATACTTGGCCCCTTATCTACTTCAAATGAGTAAACTGAAGTTCAGAGAGTAAACATTTTCTTTATAATAAAATAAAATCAGTGAAAGATCTGAAAATAGAATTCAAGAGTTTGGATGAGAAGACCATATTTTGCAAAATTTTCATTAAAAAAAGAAAAAGTATCTTAAATATCAAGGAAATTGTTTTAGATTCATATTTGGATCCAATCTAGAAAAAAAACATTTACATGCTGATGGGAACAAAATCTATCTTTGTGATAGAGGTATGCAAAACATATTTGGGACTGTTTTCCAGTAATAACATGCCTGTTTGTGGGTGAAAACAGATTATTGAAATTTGTTTGTACACCAAAGAACAAGCAAGTATTTATGGGTTTATATATCCATATCTAGGTATGTGTGTACCGTTTTTATAATTATATATATACATGGCAAATAAAATGAAGTTATTAAAGCTACAAATACAGGAAGAACAACAGGACTGAAAATGTTACAAGAGGATGACCGTTTTCATGCAAACCACACAAAATCAAAGAAAAAATGTCATCCAGTGATAATCCTGACCATGAATCCAGAGCAGAAACCAGTAAGATGCATTATTTCAACTGAAAACTGATTTCAGTTTTCAGATATGTGAGCAGTTGCTTTTTTATAACTGTGATTTGTTTTTAGAAAGAATGGTTCTGCAAGTAATGGCCAAAATTTAAACAGTGGGATCTATTTCAGATATTTATTGTTTTCTACACTGACAACAGTGAAGCCCACTGAAACCTTTGATGAACTTAAAACTAAAGTTTCAGTATTTCAAAAGCCTCATAATGTTTTCTGTTCTTGGAGATTTATTTGGCAATATTATATCTGGCACCAGCTGGCGAACAACTAACAACACAGCACAGTGGTGACTGCACGACGCTGTCTCTGTTCTCACTGTGAGCTGGGCAAAGACTGTTGTTTTATGTGTCCTTAACAATTCATTCTAGTGGTGGAAAAATAGTCCACTAAACTTCTCACATATTGACAACAATGAAAATAATGCTAACAAAGAAATCTCTCCAAGTTAGTTTTGGAAAGTTATCTGAGAAGCTAGATGTGTAAAGCAGGCATCTCAGTGATTATGTGGGGTTATCTCATCGAGGCCTCCCAGAGTCAGCTCAACACCCAAGTGTCAATGGCCTTAGCTGGAGATACTGGGTAAGGATTTCAGTGTGTTATATGGCAGTCTCCCCTTACACCTTGTCAATTCTCTCTTTCACACATTTTGCTTGTTTCATATCTCAGTAAAATTTCAGCTTCCCAGGCAACTGCCAGCTGCTGCTGCAATATGGCTGGCACCTTCACCCTGATCCCACCACAATCAATGGAAAGATTCCCACTGCTTTCATCAAGATCTGGATCCAGGTTTTATGTGGAACAAAGTATATTTGAGACTGTCTTCTGTAATATTCCCAGTAAATTCTTCTGCTGTACTTTTGATCAGATAGCTAGCTTAAAATCAAATTCCTGCTTGCCAAACACAAACAGCTGAACCCCAGACATTTCTGATCTACCAGCAAAATTCAGCAAAAGTCAGTAACACTACTTTACTAGGACAGGAGAATGAAGAGCTGTGTGATTTGTAAGGGGTTGGGGTTTTTTTGCTGTTTTGTTTGTTGTTTTTCTTCCCCTTTGCTTCTGCCTGCCAGTCTTTGTCTATTTAATAAACTACTTGATACTGTTGGTTATTTGATAATACCAAGATGGAGAAGTTGGTATGTTTGAGGATCTCAGGTGAGTCTTATTTACATGAGGCAGGAATTATATTCATATACACATGCATAAGTAATACTTCTGTGACAGTCCTTTCATTTGCAAAGAACAGGGAGACAACTTTATCATAAGACAGTTCTGGGAATTCTCATTCTGAAACTCTGAAATGAAATTTAAAAAAAAATATTTTGAAACAGACTGCACAGGGAAGTGATTGAGTCACCATCCCTGGACGTATTATAAATACGTGTAGATGTGTGTTATGGTTTTAGTGGTGGACTTGACAGTGCAAGGTTATGGGCTGGACTTGATGATCTTAAAGGTCTTTTCCAACCAAAATGAGTCTATGATTATATTTATTATTATTCATTAACATGGTGGAATTAATCTCATCTAATCTTCAGCCATCTCCATGTTTCCTCATATCACTTGAGGTTCACACACAGTCACAAAACAGAAAAGCAACACATACTATTCTAAAACAAGCAACTCAAGTAAATTGAATTAATCACCCTTAATAACCTTTGTCTTTCTGCATTAGTTGTAGTACCTAAGTAAATAATTTAGGCTAGACAGATTTTCTGTACTACTATTATTTTTTTTCTTCAAAAGAGAAATAAGACCTTTTCTAAAGAAAAACTCAAATATAACTGTGAATGCATAAATTTGCCTACAACTAAACACATACATAAATATAAGATACATAATACATGTAAATGCACATATACACAGATTTATACACATATATATATACATATTACACCTACAGCACCTGTGTTTATATATGTGTGTGTGATCAGATTTTTCAGGTGACTTTCGATAGGCAGTCACTCAGTTTCTCTAAATACCTGTAAGTAATCTCTCCTCATGGTCTCGTAGGTATTTCATTAAGAAAACTACAAGAATGATTAAGTCTGAACTTGCTTTCTTTTTTCAGTGATCTTCCCTAAAATTAAAGAGTTAACTCACATTACATGTAGTTGTCTGTTTGCTTCCTCACCACATTGTATTCAAAATTATCAGCTACATTCTTATTAAAACAAATAATAACATAAAAACTTGAAAAATTTTCCTTTCAGATTTCTAATATTCTGTACATTTCTAAAAATATTGTTTGGTTTTGCAGTTCTATTGATGGATAAAGTGTCGATAGAATCATTCTAATGACACCTGTGCTCTTAAACATCCATAACAAGGTCTAAAGTTCTTCTTTGGTTGAGAAAATTATCATGACAGTGGAAGAAAGTGCTCATTAGTAGGATGATAGAAAGGGACAGTAAATGCACTGTAAAATAGCAGTCAGCTTTACTTTCACATTGTTATTAATTTTGTACCAGATAAAATCACTCCATTGAAAGTGATTCCATGCAGTGGTTTTTAATTTTCAGTTTTGTATTTGAGATAGATTTGAATCTGACAAACCAGAGGTGCTGAAAACAGAGACTGCAGTTAAAATTTCCTGTAAATGTATTTATATTCAAAGAGTTTTGCATCTCTTTTTTTGGCTTGCATTTTTCCTCCAGCTAAATGCTAACCTTTTACAAGATTGTTATCATTACCAGTAATTGTTAACAATAATATTGTTAATACTAATTAGCAAAGATGCTCCTACACCCAGAGAAAAAATAAGCATATCTAAAAATACAGCAGAGGTGCTTGTTAGGAACCTGATCAAACAAGCTTAATTATGACCCCCAGATAAAGGAACTGCCATTAAGCCATTAAATTATCACAGATAAGGCAGACTTTCAGTCACTGTCTGATGATAAATTGCAGCTAACAACAGCAAGGAAATCAGAGCCTGAACTGCTAATCCTTTTGAGGTTTGTGATGAGCACCAGTTCCCCTACTGTTTTGCATCTATTTATATTGCGCTTAGAACCCTCAAATGGCCTCTGCTTATCTGCAGCTCTAGATAATTTATGCCTATTGGTGTGTCACCTCACAGCAGAGGCTGTTATCAGGAAAGAGGAGTTTTAGGAAATTTGATGCCTTGAAATGCTAATCCTCTGGAGATTACTGCACATGAGCAAGTTTTCTGCTGTGATTTACTTTTGTTTATTGGTAGCAGGGGCTAGCTCTTTACGATTGCCATTTCAGATAACTACTTCGTTTGGGAATAAAGTGATCAGTTAATGTGCAGCATATTCACATTTGAAGCTGTCCTAAGTCTAGCAGTCAAAAGGCAAGATAGTAATTTTTATTTATATGTAATCCCTTAAAAAGATTTGTAAATATTTTAACTACATGAAAGGTGAAAGGCTGATCTTAAAAGTCTCTTTCCTCAAACCCTTATCCAGAAAAGCTCGCAAACTTGTGTATTTTTAATCATATAGGTGATCATAGTAACTTTGATGGGATAGTCTTGTACTTACAAGTGTGCTTAAGAGCTTTGCTGGATCAGGCCCCAGCAATGAGATGCTCTTTGGTTTCATTCATCTATGATGGGTCTCTATGCTGAAATGGTTACTGATGAGAAAGAATGTATGATTTGGAGATTTATTAAAAAGCTTTTTCCCTATCTTAATGCTATTGAATTGCTAGGAAACCTACTCTTCTAGAATTTGATGGAGTTATTTGGCTGGTAGTTAAATGTTGTTCTTCTTAGCATTACAAAATATTCCTAAATGAGTAACTACCAAAGCCATCACATTCAAACATGCCTATTAGTGTAGCATAATGAAAGCTTGAACTCAAGGCACATAATGCTAGAGAAAATAAGCAGACTAAACACATAGTTGCTCAGAGTTTCCAATTTCCTTTTTTGTTGTGGTACTCGGGTTCAATACTCAGACTGGATGAGATCACACCAAGTGACATGACTGATTACTAATTAGCCAGGCATTCTGATGGTAGCTGGTGGTGGCAGCTACTGAGATACAGTACTATGTGTCAGAGAGATAAGATTAGGTAAGAAATTAAGTTGACCTTGAGATTTCATTACATTTAATGTCACCTAATAGCACCTGATATTTTAAATTTTGGTTACATTCTCCTTACTAAATCCATTCCCACTGGCAACAATGACCTAAAAAAAAACAACAACCCAACAGTTTCAGAACTTCTGTACTGTTTTCTCCCTTGGGAATACTTCAGTACAAAAATAAATATGAGGACAGCCTGGAAGGAAGTGTGGAAAGTAGTGTCGCCTGTTTTCAAGGGTAACAGAGGGCCTATGTAATTACATTAAAGTATACATTAATATATAATTTTGAGGGGTTTTTCCTGGGTTCTTTGTGGGAATGCAGTTAGTTAGCAATTCTGTTAATCTCTTCCAAAAGCAAGGAAGCACACAAGGGGGTGTTAAGTAAAGATTATTTCAAAATAGAAGCAAAAGGTTGGTATACAGATAGGCAAGCAAGAATGTGGATTGCATCTCTGAGTGTTTGGTTTTGTTAGATTTCAAAAAAATTACATCTCTATACATACAAAGGTTTCTGTGTAATTTCAATACAGATATCAAGCAAAGGCAAAGCTTTCCTTAAAAAGTTGTTTAATTTTGAACATGCCTCTAGTTCCTCAGTAGAAAAAACAAAGATGAGAACTTTTGACTGGCCTCTGTATGTCTATTTGTATGTGTGTGCTTTAATATCTGTGTGCAGTTGTGGGTTGATATGTTGTAATAACTTTAGACTTAGATTCAGCTAAAAAACTCTGCTTTTTTCTTTTGCTGTGTGCCTTGCCTATTGTTTCTGTAAGTTACAGCAAGAAGCTTTCAGAAAGAATGTGCAGATTAATTTGAAAATTCTTGATAATACAAATACTTTGCAGCAAGAAGATTGTAAAACTTAAATTACTTAAAGACATTACTGCTGACCCTAGTTATTGAGGTACAATTTTGAAATGGTGCTATTGTTCTGGGGACAGCTATTTCAACAGTCAACTGTATCACGGTCTGAACTATCTTTGTTCAAGTTAGTATTAGTTATGATTGACAAGAGTGCATCTGAAGTTGTATGCTTTAATGAAGCCTACAATCAACTCCTTGTATTTATTAGAAAAATTGCCTCCAAACTGACCGTCTCAATTTGTTTTCCTTGATCCTTCAGCTTTGATAAGAACTTCTGTCCACTAGTTATAAGTTCATTCGTAACACTAAAGTGGAGAGACTGCCCTGGCTACTCAGGAAATGTGTATGCATTTATAAGAAAGACAGAGCTTCAGCATGAAATAAATCAAGGCCTTAATTGTAAAATAAAAGGCACTGACTTAGGCTGTTTCTTTTCTTTTAAATGCATATTTATTTATCAATAGCTATGTGTATGTGTGTATTTTTAAATTCTTGTAGATATATATATATATATTCTTGCAGTTTGTAATAAACTGAGAATTCCTGCATTTCAGAGGCTTGGAAATAGAGAAGATGATTTTTTTTCTCTGAAGAACCAATCATTTCTCACTTCCTAAATTCTGTGGGTTTGGATTAGAACAAAAAAGTGAACCAAGTCCATCTTCCAATAATGTAAGTACAGTTTACATTCAAAATGCAACTGAAAAGAGAAAAATCTTAAATAAACCAGAGGTCAACAACCAATAAGGTGATGCAAGAACAAGTCGAAGTGAAGGTAAAAGAAGAGATAGAGACTACTGAAAAAGGCTGTGGACAACCAGTATAGATCCCAGCCTACACAGAAAGAAAAGAGCTAGAAAGGGCTGGTGAGATGGACAAGGAGTGAACATTCCAAAAGGACCTGGTGTGAACATGCCACAGTAGAACTGACAAAAAATTTCATCAACTTGAAGTTAGGACTTAGAATTTTTAGACTAGGTTTTAAGCCACTGTCTTCTACCAGTTCCTTCCTTTGTGTCACTGAGTATATTAAATCTCCTAGAAATAGCTTTACTGTTATTTGGCATCGCTGAACAAAAATCCACTTTCTTTCCCATTTTGGCATCATATATAGAAAGGTCTTTACCTGCCTCAGTATGTATCAGGAAATACTGACTAACCTGGGATTTGTTATGAATTTTCCTCTAATCCCAGATTTCTGTTCAGTCTGTTTCATTTTACAACTGCCTGCCATTGTTAGTCAATTAATATCTGTCAATTAAAAGCAGAACTCATTAAAGTTAATGTCAGCAATATAAAAAAATGCTGAAGCAGTGGAGAGACTGGGCCAGCATATATATCTAATAAACAGAGGAAGTAGAAATTAATTATAAACATAGGAACTAGCCTATATCACTATAGATACTTACATACAGATAATTGAGACAAGTCATTTGGGGCTTATGCATTTTTAAAACGTTGCATGGCAGTTTGATTTGATAGTTTGTGAAGTCTCTTAATTTTTAACTTATTAGTCCCCAGAGTTCTACTGATTCAGTGAAAGATTTACGGGCATCTACACAGCAATGGAACAGATGGAAATCCATAGAACTTACTCTAGGACATTACAAATCTCCTCTGACAGCTAGTTCTCTTTGGTCACTGGCCAGCCAAAAATAACTACAGCTTTTGAAAAAAATTACTTTTTTAACTATAGAAAAGTAAATCCTTTACTACATATTTGTATTTTTTTAATATAGGCAAGTGGAGATGCTTCTAAAAACCAAATAAATAAATAAACTCTTAATTCTCCCTCTCAAATATCCAAGATGCTACTCAGCTTGAGAACCACTAAATGTCAGTCATCACCCACTTTTATTGTCCACTTATTTCCCCTACTATGTAAGAGTTCTGCCATGTTATGAATACTAATAACTCATGGGATCCACTCATCTGCCTACAAATACATACTCTTAGTATTCACATAAGGTAACATGGGTCATGGCATCAATCCTTGTGTACATAGAGAATAGGTTTTGGAGAATTACACTGAAGTTTAAAGGACAGGACAAACAGGAGTGATTCCTTTTTACACAATAAAGTTTAAGAGACTTCTTAAGTCAGGGTTCAAATTATTTTCACTGCTTTCACTGGTACTATAACATAGTCTGCAGCTCAGACTTGCAATGAAATAGAAGTGGCTATATGCAGCTTTGGGTGCTCATACTGACAATATAGTTCCCTAAAGGCCACTCAGTTGTTCCTTGACCCTGAAAGTTCAATATTTACTGGGATAGAGAGAAAGAGAGGGATTGGCAGCTTGGCAAGGTAGTTTGATGCTAGAGCTCACTGCAGGGAATAGCGGGATAAACAAGAGGAACAGCTACTGTAGGAGAGATGCTGCAAGTCTCACATCTCAACACCCTCTAGTCCCATGTGTAATGCTGTGTTGAAAAATAGACCAGTATCAGTACACCGTTCACTTCTTTTATACCCTCCATCTGGTTGTTTCTCCAGTTCACTCAGACTGTTGCTGGCTCACTGTGCCAGCGCTGGGGAAGCTGCTGCTAAACAGCCAGCTGTCCTCTTCTCGAGTACAGCAATGTGACTGGTAGGGCTTTGTAGCTTCTGTGAGGAGTCAAGGCATCTAGGAGGCTAAAGGCTACTTCTAAAAGCACTTTATGGATCTATCCCTTGGGATTTTTTCCCTCTGAAGGTTGTATAAACACTCTGTCAGAACCAGTAGGCAATAAGAAGGTTTAAATTCTACTTTTACGGTTTCCAATTAATAAACAGAAATGACAATATCTTAGTCTCCCTCCCCCGTCCTGAAAAAAAGAAGTGAATTTTAGCAACTCGGTACTTAAGTGTGTGCAAAGATTCCTGGATTGAGGCATGAATTAAAACAAAGGTTTTAGCCAAAAGTACTTTTATTAGTAGTAAAGGGAAGTGTGATATCTAAGAACTGTCAGATGAGAAACTTTGATACAAAATGATTTTTAGAAGTTAAATCAAAAGCTGTCTGTAATAAACTGCAAAATTATTTCACAATTTTGAATGCCATTGGCAATACGTGGTGATGAAATTTGATAAAGCAGAAAAAAACGCACGAGGAAAAAATAAGTCTAACTATACATACACAGGCACAGACTATAAATTAACTATTGCTTGAGAGAAGGAAAGAATTACTGTTAGACACCTCTCTGAAAACATCCAAGTCCAGCACTCAGTATCAAGTAAAAATGTAAAACAGGATATTTAGATGGTTAAGAAAGAAACTGTAAACAAAATAGAAAACATATATATAGATATATCTCACTGTGTAAATACACTGTATCGCTATATCACTGTATAAATACATTATACACTCTTATGTTGAATAATTCATGCAGCCCTGGTCATTCTATTTCAGAAGAAAGAAGGGCAAGACAGAGAGAGAAACAGAGACAGAAGGAGGAAGTAAATTCACAGGATCTAGGACAAATTCAGACTATTAAACATAGTGTACCCTCCAATTTAGGAAGCATTTGAATTGTACATATTGAATACAGAGCCCTGAAGATGTCTGAAAGTCAATAGCTGAGGGTGTCCCTAATCTGTAGGGGACAATGGAGGCTTTATAATAACAGGACTGTACCCCTAGCAAGGCAGAACACCTGCCAGGTACACAGGGCTACATGGACTTGCGGTTTGAGTCACTGCAGCTATTCTCACTTTATGCACAACCAAAGGTCTTATTGGAAAAGCTGATAGATAACAATGGGAAAGTATTGGTGGGAAAAGCATAAGCTAGGTTAAAAAACATAGACAAAATAACTGCTGTCCTTTACTCTCAGGATACATTATCATACTTTTTTCTTTCCCCCCCCCCCCCTCTTTTTCCTTTAACACCATGTGTCTGGCTACTGAGGTAGCTGGTATTAAATCCTTTCCTAAATCATACATTCAGTTCAGAAGGTAGGTCAAACTGCAGTTACCAGAGTTCATGACACTTTTCCCAATTGAAATTCTCTCTCCTTTTTTTGGTAGCAGAGAATAAGAAGGAGTCACATAGCAGAATCCTCTCTCAGGGCCAAAAGGTAAGTACACACATCTTCCATATCTGCTACTATGCAAGAAGGAGGGGCAAACTTATGCAAAATCTGGATCTTGGCTAAATATAACTAGTAGAAATCTTAGCTATGGTTTGATATTTCTTTATACTGAATTTATTATTGCAGAATGTTGGGTGCAACTGAATTAAAGGGGTTCTTTCAAATATATAAAAATTGTATGTAAGAAATTCTGTGTTGTGGGGAGATGCTATGAAACTGCTTTGCAGTTTCTTTTTGAATGATACGTTGGCTGTTCTAAAACTCTGAGCTACATTTGATTGGAAGAGGAATTTAGGAAGGGTAGATTTTGTAAGTTGACACCATTGCTATATGTTTTAAATCCAGTAATATTTCAATAATGGTGAAGGGGAACTACTGAGGTGGGACTGATTCTTCGAGCACTGGTGAGCATTGTGTTAACTCTCAATGACTGTTAGGTCTCAATGACTGTTAGGGCATTGTGTTAACTCTCAATGACTGTTAGGTCCTTTTGAAGTTTCTACATAGTCCTGTAAACCTCATTGCTAACATCTTACCATGAGGTTACAAGAGTTTAATTAACTTAAGTGAAGTTCAAATTGAAGACAATTAAAAAAAAAAATAAAAATGTAATTGACGGTTGCTGCCATTTGAGAATCCAGTAAATCACCATTTACTAAAATCTTCAAGCAAATTATAGACAAACCCAACCAGTTAAGGATTTTTTAAAATATTTTAGTTGTGACTTTCAATTGTCTCCTCCTCACCTAGATGAATTATTTGAATCCTATTCAGTCACCAAATTATTCTTAAATGAGGCCGTTGTCTCCACTAGACAATACTTTAATCATTCCACTGCTAGAAGAGGCTAAAAATGTGCATCATATTGATAAACTGTCACAACAACCAACTTGATATCACTTTGGTGTACATTGAAGATGAATGATTCATTCAAAGCTGTGTTACCCTGAAGGAGAAGAAAAATTTATCCAGTGCTGTCCTCTAAAACTCGTAAGAAAAAAATACAATGGATACCTATAGTACCTTAAACATCAATACTTTGCAGTCAGAAGTATGAAGCAAATAGTGTTTACATATTCCAAAATAATAAAATACTCCATTACCAGCAGCAGCCATACCAGTATATCTGCCACTCTATAACTATGCCTAAAACCAGTTTCACTGGAGACAGAAAGATCTGAGCTTTTCCAGTGTGCTGTCCGATAAACTTTCCCAGGCAAAATGGAAGAGCCGTGAGGAGGATTTAAATGGAGACATAGTCTGCAGCAAAAAAAGTGATTTCCTGTAAGCAGATCTAGTTAATAATTCTTAGAGAAATTGGCAAAATGCCTTTTCTCAGGGCTGCTCTTTGCAGCCAAATCATTAGACATGTCTGATCATTGAAGCAGAGGAGAAGGAAGTGAGGAAGAGATTAGACTGGCCACTTTGCAGCTTTCTTACTCCTGAAGAAGTCTTACCTTGGAAATCAGGGTAGTTTAAAATGTCTGACAGACTGAAAATGGTAATTTTCCATCTTCCTTCTAAAAATCACACCAATTTTCTAGGGGGAAAAAAAAAAAAGTTCCAATCCAACATAATTAAATAATTCCCAATTTTATCGGAATTTTTCATGACAAGTTATGGGTTGTTTATCTCAATGAGCAAAATTCCCCTTGTTTTTCTGTAATATTTTCACCTTTAAATGAAACTGCTCAAATATTTTTTCCCTGTTTCCATTACATTGTTAATGTTATAATTTCTGCTTCTTTCTGATCTAGAATGAAATGACATTTTAAAATGTTCTGTATTGGTTGGAGTATCATAATTTTGCTGAGTATTTTTCAGCAAGGCCTATTTGTAAGTATTGGCAAAGGCTCCCATTGATTTGTCTGTATGAGACAGACTAACAGGATGTTCTCTGTCACTTCCTACCAGCAGCAGCATCAGTAAAAGTGAATTTGTGTCATTCCAGCTTAAACTTCTTCCCAGCATGGCCTTTGCAAATGTTTGATTTAACTGCTTCTCTTTCTCCTTTGCTCTTCTATATACGTATTTTGTGTATGAGGGGAGCTAGAAAGAAGATGGGGAAGCAGGGTTATATTAATGTGAGGAGTTTCCAGGGCAGGCTTCCAGGGTGGCTTTGATGGCTCTTCTCTCCCTAGCAGCATCGCCATGTCCTGCTTCGCCATCCTCCTGAAATCATCATGCTCTTCAGATGTGGTCTTTCAATCTTGGCATTAATCATAATCCTCAGTTTGTCAGATGTGTGTTCTGGCCTCTCCCATACACCTCTGTTTACTCTTCCTCCTGTTGCCAGTCTGTTCCTCCCTTCTTCTCCATTCCTTTCCATGCTTCTTTTCTACATTTTCATTCTCTAATCCCAACTACAGTCTTTATGCGCTTTAAAAAAATGCCTCATAGCGTTCACTGTGCCTCCACACCAATCTCATGATCTTATGGTTATAACGCTTGTTTTGCTTCCCCTTTCTGCTTCCTCTTTTTCCTGCCATTATGTCATTTCTATTCAGGCTGTCATCTCTTCTGGAAAGGGATTTTTCTTGTTCTCTGTTTTGCAAAGCACCTGGCATGTTTTTGATTCTGTCAAACAAATAATAACAACAGATATGAAATTGGCAGTGCAGCAGAATCCTGATATTAGGAAGTAATAGAGGCAAATTACACTATCATTGTCATCGCCATGTATATACCACTACTTGACAAAAGTTCTCATTGACTAGCTAGGTAAACATCAATAAACCCAAAGATTTCCAAGCAAATGCTTCTAACATGAAGGAAAGGTAGTTGTATGTTGGATCTCAACGAGCCACGGGGTTATACTTGACAATTTCAGGATTTGAAATAAAGGAAATAAAAGAATGAGGTGCAGTGTTTCAGATGGTTGTTTGGTTATAAAATTAAGGGCTGAGAGAAAATGTAGATAGTTTTTTAAAACAGAGAAGCAGGAAAAGGGTGGAATGGGTGTGTTCAATTTATTGCTTAATTAAAAAAGCATACACATGGTAGGTAGCTTCTAGTATGCAATGTAATAGACTGTCCTTTAGCCTGACTGACAATATCAGAAATTGTCAGTATTGTGAAGAATCTTAGAAAACATTTTAACTGACTTGTCTCAGTTATTACATTATATTAGGCACCCCAGGACAATGTTCATGTTGCTTTTATTGCCAAAAAAAAAGGCCAATGCTCGACAAAGAAAAGGAAAGTTAAAAAAAAGTGGATTATTCTGTACATTTAGTGACAGGCTAACCATATAAAATCTCTAAAACATACAACAATGGATGTAGGCTAGGCCTGAGGAGAAATTATTTTACATATGGTTAGCAATCTCTTAACTAAATTATTTGCAAATTCCTGAGAGAAAAGCGATTTATTACAGACATTGAGACAAGCCAATATAACACTTATCCTAAAGAAAAATAAACCAGCAGAGGAATTTCCCCCTGCCAAACCAACCAATATCCTTACACTTGATTCCAAAGTAGTATCTGTCATTTCAGCACATGGATTGGATTATTTAATGGTGTGAATCAAAGGGAAGAGATCATTCAAGAGAAGAGCATCATTAAAACTTTGTTGCATGCCATACATCTTTGTCACCAAACTGGACAAAATGGGAGCAGATGTTTTATGATAAACTGAGAAAAGGATCTGACAAAATGTTTGAAGCTTAGGAAAAAAAAAAAAAAAAAAAATTAGAGGAAGAAATCTGATGGAGGGACAGAATGTGTTGGTTTTTTTCTATCTCTAGCATAATGCCAACTAATTTTACATGAAGGGAGGTATTAACTAAGCTAAATCTCACTTCTATTAGTGGGTTTTTTTGCACCTGCCCTTTGAAAGCCTAATAATGCAAGGAATGCATGAGAAAAGAATGCAGCAAAAAAGAACTCTGAGGAGAAATCCTGTCCAAAAGATGACTTTTGACTCTGAGAGCTTCTTTTTACTATTTTGAAGGCAGCTAAACCTTTCTTTTAGTAAACATGATTGACATGTGAACTTTTTCAAGGCTAAAGTAAAATCATTGTCACAAAAAACACTGAGGTACAAAGGTATTTAAACATCAGGTTCATTGATTATTTATATTGACTTTGCTGCTACTGATGTTTTTTGGTCAGCACCAGGATGAAGGTCTCCAGATCAAGTGATTCACGCGATCACGTACCCTGGACTGTAGCACGGCTTTATTCAGGGCTGGACCTGGTTCTCATTGATCAGAGCGGAGACCAGGTCTGAGCTAACAAGTATGAAACTTCAACAAATGGGAGATAAGGATCAGAGCCACCTCTTATAAACTATAGTATTACCTTGAAAGGTTGGACTAGGTGATCCTTGAGGTCCCTTCCAACCTGGCATTTTATAATGCTATGATTGATTCTATAATCCCTCTGTGGCATGTGGTGAATCAATGTGATTATTTCTTTGCATATATAAGACCTAGCTATTCATTATCAAAATACTTAATTTCTAGCTGCCCTGCTGTCCATTGCCATTCTAGGCCTGAGTTAGACGCTCTCTTCCTGGGAAGACAGAGAAATCCAAAATGGTTTTGAGAAACTGAGGGCCAGTCAAAGACAGTGGATAAGCCAGTTGATAAGCCCTGCTGAAGGGCTTCAGTTCTTGGTTGGGATACCTGTATGGTTGGATTTAGTACTCATTTATCTAGTCTCTGATGCATGCCAAGGTCATAACTGTAGTCAGTAATGGAGCAAAACCAGCCCTCACACGAGTTCACCCACATTCTAACTTCCACAAAATGAAACTCGACAAGAAACAGTACTCAGACATTTGGGAGGGTCGTGGGTATTGAGCAGTAAATCTGGATGTGTCCTGAGCAAACTATTTTCAGGATTTACAGCCCCAACCTTCTATGAAAAGTAGATGTCTAAATTAAGCTTTCCAACAGGAAACACACTTAAAAGCAGGATCAAAGAGATCACATACATTTTACGTCATAGTGGAGCAAGGGCAGAAAGATATGTGGAAGTGTGGTGCTTGCAGACCAAGATATTAGTTCTTTTGGGACATGACAGGGCACTCAATCTCTTCCATGAAAAACTTCATTTTACTCAGAACAACAGTCTCCTTGTTTCCAGAGAAGTCGTCTAAACACCAATTTCAGAGTAAGAGGGAGGGGACTGCTGGAAGAGAAAGGTGCTGCAGGAAGGAAATAGACTACACAGTGCAGGTGGGAATTCTGGAGGTAATTTTGGATTAAGCTTAACCAACATTTTTCCCAGGCAAACAGCTGCATTTCAAAGTGATCGGAAATACTGAGACCTGAAATTTCAATCTTAAATATCATGCAACCACTTAAAAGCATTATTAAATATATAATATCAATTATTCTAGGTTTTAAAATTGAAATAACTTGACAGCATCTGATGTTTAAAAAAAAAAGAAACAGATATATTCAGCTTTACACAATCCTATTTCAAAATACAGGTCTAGAAATCATATTAGCTGCTTCAAAGGCTTACTTTATATGGATTATTTTTTTTTCTTTTTCCATGATTATTAAGATACTTGGCTATCTAGGGAATATCTTCATTCTTTCCAGCAAGTAAGTCAGAAGCAGATAACACAGGTAAAGAATCAGTTTCTATATGATTTCCATTAAGCCAGCTATATTCCTCTCATAAAATCTGTATGAAATAGATTACTAGCAGAAAAAAAAAATAAATAAAAAAAAATGGGAAGAAAGTTTTCCTTCATTCATTATGAGGAATATAAAAAGCACAGAAGGTAATTCTGTCCTCCCACTGTCCTGAAATAATCCCTCACCAGGTGTTTTTATTTCTACCATTCAGCTGCCTTTTAGATTGTGCTACCAATAGAAAGATTCAGATATGACTTTAAACAAACTCCATTAGCTTTGTATCTTTGGTGTTAACTGGCAGTTCACATTTAAGCCTGGCTGATGCAGCTCTTCTGTCTTCAAAACACTCCTACTCCATACACACACTTTTTGTTTTCTTTTGTTTTGACTAACACTAATCATTTCTGCACTTAGAAGGTAGAATCCAAGTGATCTCTTGGAGTGATCTCCCTGACCAATAGTTTGTTGGTTGTAGATAGACATTGTATTTGTTGTTGCTTGGGTACTAAATGTTCCTTTCCTCACTGTCATCTTGTACTTACCTCCCAGTGAAGCATAGATGCTGTTAGCTAGGTATTAATGCCAGCTGGGGAGAAACAGAAGTGGAGCACAGTGCAAAAATTAGTTTCCCTCCTCATAGCTGGGGAAATATCCCTCAAAAGCCACAGACATCTCTGCACAAGCAAACAGACATGGACACCTGGAGAGGGACTTCAGTGTTATGTACTCAAGTAACTACTGAAAGAAAGATACCACCCAGGGGGCTGGAACACACCCAGAGTAGGCAAGCAATTTCATGGGAGAAGAAGCAGGCTTATGATTTAGATTTGGGATGCTTTTGCCAGCAAGTCGGAAGCATCAAATAGGATTTGACTCTTGCACAAGTTTAGGTAATGTGGGCATTGAGGCAATTATTTCTTTTGAGAAGAGCACTACAAAGAAGTGCCTGAAAGCTTTTTTTCCTCTTCCCTACCCCCTCTTCCTGCTCTTGGCAGTGGATGAACTGGACTGTG
>NW_009953722.1:725685-731880 GCF_000747805.2 Chaetura pelagica | reverse complement strand
GTGTAGGGAAGTTATATAGTATAAGGTGCAGCCTTTCTATTCATGATAACAATTACTCACTTGTCCATAGTATCAAGGCCCAGTAACATTAAAGGAAAATCCTCACTAGGAATCCCTCTCAGTGCCTTGCTGGTTCAATTTCTTCCTGTAATCATACTGGATTTCAATCTAACCTTGTCTTCCCCTCTAGCAGCCCATGCGGCTGTGAACACTGGCTACTGAGGAAGAGGACACTGCTATTTTTTTGTAAAGTTTATTCTTATGAACTCATAGATTTTGCAGTTTGGGTCTAGTTTCAATGGCAGTGACAGGGGATATCAGCTCCCCTGAAAGCTTCACACCTTGGTAAGTAGAGTTTTATAAAACTTGTGAAAGCTGCAAACACAACTTCTCACAGACCCACCTACTTAACTTTCTGAACAAAATCATAACCAACCCTTAAAAGTGCTAATTTCTGAATGGCCTTCAGGAGGTATCTGTATGATTGTAATAAGTTTATTCCAAGCAAAACAGATATATCATATAATTTACTTTGTGCAATCTCAGTGGAACAACAAATTTAATTTACAACTATGATTGAAAATAAAACTCTGAGAGAAGTAATCTGAGTTTCCTGCACCTTCTTACTCTCAAGCTACATGTACATTCTTCACATAGGCTGGTTGGTCCCTGAGGAATAGAAACTGAAACGTTTTCCAGTAGGCATCTTAGAAATGGACAAGCAGTCCTTCAGTGGGAGCTGTCATAGTAAGACAGGTTGAAGGATAGTCAAGAAACTGTCTGAGAAATGTTTCTACAGACCTGAAATGTGAGGAATCAGTATGGATACATTCTACGTAGCTTCTTTCAAGCCAGATTTGGATGTTCTAGTAAAACTATTGGATTATTTTTCTTCTCAGTGAAACTGCATCTTTGGAGCAGGAAGCTTGTTTCTTAATGTAAGAAATAAACTCATTGTTTTCTCTTGGTAATTATAAGGAAATTGTAAGAAGATAATATCTATTGCACTTAAGGGACCTTACAGACTACTCAGCATTCCTTCTTTAGTTATGGACCTGGAGCTACAATGTTTCCAGTTTATAAATGACTTGAAATACTCAGGGTCATTGAACTCTTAACAGCAGTAGCACACATGAGTCTTTGGGCATAGCTGTGGCTTATGCACCAAGTGTGTTTTCAGTGTTACCCATATTATGGTTCATCAGATGGCCTCTAAGTTGCAGTTTTTTGTTATTAGTATTAATGATTATTAGCAGCAAAGTTCTACAACTGGTTATTTGGTTCAATTAAATACAGAACCCTTGGTCCATGGATGAATAGATTTTCTGTTCCCTATTTAGTGCTTCTGGCACTAAATAGTTATGTCTTGTTTTGTCCAAGATTCATTTGGCTGGCTACACAAGTTTTGCATGGCTGTATCACATCTTTCTCACAGCCTATCAAGACATCAACCATCTTTTGACTTGTGATTCTTTTTTGGTGATTCTAATTAGACATTAATTTCACACAATCTATATAGTATCAGTGCTAAAATCTCCTGTCATTACCCTAGGCTTAAAGAAAACTACCCTAAAACCTTCTGAGAGTAAATATGATCAGACTTCATGTTTTATTTTCATGCTGTTTACGTAAAAATCCTCCTTTCGTGTCTCTTTCAAGTCTGTTTGAATGAGCTGTGTATTACCAGTTGCTTTCCCATCTGTCTCAGTTTAGTATCTTCGACAAATTCCAATCTGGCCTGAGGAAAAATCAGAGTACTGAAACCATTCCACACTCGATTACGAGGTATATTTTATTAGCAGTGTCTGTTTACTTAAATAAAAATTCTTGACACTGCTGAACTCCCCTACAAGCATTGTCTTGCAGAGCCCTGCAACTGAAGACTCACACATTCTGAATGGTTTCACACTTCTCTCTTCCATTCACTCCCATCTTTTGACTTTTCAACAGGTATAAAAGGGAGACTTTTTTTCTTTAACTTTTCATAATCTCTCTGGACAAAATCTATACGGTCTGTACAGCATATAAACTCCATGCTTCCTTTCACTTCAAGCTGCCTGACCCTGAAAATGCACTGAGAATTTTGTGGTTATTTTAGATACACTAATTTTGTTTCTTAGCCTGTCCCAACAGACTTTACTCTAAATGTGCGTGTGAATTATCCTAACTTGAAAATCTCACAAAAACAAATCCAGAAAGGAAAATAAAACTCCCACAAAGGTTGCTTGCTTTCTGTCACATCTGTCAGGATATTTTTTTGCAGGATATTGCAGATTTTAGGCCTATGGTTTACTCTCATATTTTTCAAATTCCTATATAGAATGTGTTACAAAAATGGTAAGCCCAGACATACTTAGGGTTTCACAGGTCATTTGTTGGATTGGGTTTTTCTTTCTCTCATTTTCATCATTTTCTTGTGAACTTCTATATTGCCTTACCCCTTCCCAAACCTTCTTGCAGGAAATTTAATTACAGAACTGCCTATTCCCAAGTAAAAAGAAGGCTGCACTATGCAAACAATAAAGATCTCTGTTTAGAAGTAATTGTTGGCTATGTTTGACAACCCTTAAGGGAACAGGAGAGAAAATATAGGCTGCTGCCCAGAATTTCTTCTTTTACTAGAAATTCGTTTGAGGCTAAGACTTTCGAGTAGTCTTGTGAATCCCAGTTCTACCATCTGCAAGTACATTCCTAGTTAGTGGGGGAAAATATTTGCATATTTCTACATATGAGTGAATTAATCAGAAGTACAATCGTAACAGCTCCTGAACATGCAGAAACCCTGCAGTGTTAGTTTCTCAGACAATTCTAGCACAAACTGCCTGAATATCCCTGCAGCACATGCTGCCAGTACTCTTGCTGTTAGGCAAGAATTTGTATTCTACTTTTCTTAATCTGGGCTCGGTCATCCTGTCTGTGAACTGTTCTCTTCCACAAGCACCCCATATGTCACTTATTTGAAATGAAACAAATAAACCAACTAACAAAAACCACGAACAAAACAAATGCATTTGATTATAGCATCAGTTTCTAACTGCATGCAGGGAAATAATGTATTAAGGATGTGTAAGCTCTAATATGTCACATATATATTTTTAAAAGGGGAAATGACCTTTATAGGCTGAGTTGGCCTTCACTCCTCACATACAGCCAGTGGACTGCTTCATGCCATTACTGGGCAACAGAATGCCAGCTGAACCCACCCCATGGCAAGGTGTCTCAGCATCACTTTGTATTATGTCTGAAGTGACATGAGCACTCTCTCTCAGTAGCAACCCAGAAGTCATGGAGTTTAAATAATTCTCAAAATGCCTATATATGAATTAGTTAGAAAATTAAGGACAAATTATTTTTTTTTTTATTTCAACTACTAACCAATAAATGTAAAAAAATATCAACAACAAAAACCCAAAAATAAACCCCTTCATCCCCCACATTAAAGCAATTGTTTTCATAACATTCAAAACAGTGGAAACTATTTACCGTATATTACTATCAGTGGAGAAAAACAAATTTAATTTAAAATCATTTTTTCAAACTCCCTCAGTGGATGCCAGATAACTCCAGCTTAAACAAATATAAAAAACTCATTTTAAATGGAGAATAATACAGACAGAACTCAGCTATTGAGATATTAAGGGCAACATTCAATTTAAGATACATTTAAGCATCTTTGCCTCCTGGAGATTTTCACATGACAAGGCTTTAGATAAACATGGTTTTGCAAACAGCAACTATCATATCTGATCACATAACCTCTGGACTGAAGCAGTATGTCAGCAAATATTTCTGATTATTTAAAATATTAAATAACTGTAATTTACTAGGCAGGTCTTCCTCAGAACAACCACAACTTTTTTCAAGAATTAATACCCATATATAAAAAGCATTTAGATTATCTGTTACAAATCTCTCATTAAAAAAAAAAAAAAAAAAAAAAAAGAATCACTTCTCTCTGTAATAAAGCCCAGTTTAAATACATTCTGGGACATACTAGTAGTGGAGGAGCTGCCTTTCTACAACACTCAGCATGAAAGGGGAACTGTAGCAGCCAAGACATATAGGGTAGGAATCACCTCACTTAACTTTATCTAGATGTTAGACACCTAATTAAAGCTACTCATCTGGGTTCCCTCTACAGATAATGGAGATAAGCATTCCTAGAGGGAGATTCATCCTGCTTGTTTTAGGCATCTCTATTTTAGATGCTTGGAGATGGATAAAGTCAAGAAAGATCAGCCTCACTGACAGCCTGACAATCTGTCTTCTTTAGTAATGTATAGTTTAAAAATTCAATGAAATTAAGCTAAAACTGAGATAATTTCTTTCTTTCATCATTTAGCCTTTAATTCTCCCTCCAACCCAAACTTTTCTTCAGTTCCTCCCACCATCAACTTTCTCTGGCACTTTATTTTTCTTACATGGGACTATGTTTTCCTGGAACATGGGGAACTGCAATCAATGTCAACATGTTGCTGCTCTACCAGTTAAAAATCCATTGACATGCACATGCCGTAAACTGCAGTAATGTTCCGAAAGCTAGGAGCATTGATAGCAATTGTGCTTTCTGGTCTACTCTACCACTTTCAAATGTGGAAAACTCTGTGGCAACATTAAGGCAGTCAAGGTATTTAGATGAATGCTAAAATATATTTACTATTCAAGTAAGATGGCTTAAATCAAACAAGAAAAAATAGGGAAGAAATACCATTAGGGCCTTCACTTTCACATGTGTGAGCCCAGGCCACAACACATGCTTCAAGGCCTCTGTGCTTCAGAATATTGAACAAGTCCTAAAAGTGAAGCCTGGCCTCGACTCTCTTGCATTTAGGGTTTTTTGGGTTCTCAGCAATACCAGCATTGCTGCATCGCACCTTTAATCACCAAGCCCTTAGAAACAACAGCCTAGACTTATATGGAAGCAGGTGCCTGAACTTAGACCCCTAAACTCATTGCTGGATGCCTAAAGCAGCAGCAGAACTGACAAGCACCCTGTGCAATTGCCCACAGATGCTACCCCAGTAGTGAGGCACTTAACATTTGCTATAACACAAAATGGATGTTTATTAATTAAGTGTTCCAATGGCTACTCCAAGTGCCTTGGCCGAGTGCTTGCATGTACTAGTTTCAATATTGGGCATGCCATCTACTCTGCATCTTACTGCTACAGCTTTTCTAGAAAATTAATTTTAATAGTTAAAAAACCATCTTGAGCTGCATACATGAAAATAACTCCATTTCTACTGAACGACAATCTAATACGAAATAAGAATATTCACCTTTTTTTTCTTACTCTGCCCAAATCCAGGCAATAAGTTAGGCTTCTCAGCATGACTGTAAAGTGCTGTGAATTGTATAAACAATCATATATGGACACTGAAAAATAACCCTTATGCACATTGCATTATAGTTCCAAAAATATATTTACAGTCTATTACAAAGATTACAAATGGAAGTGTCTATGTAACGGGATTGTACTAGTTTAAAAGCTTTTTACAGGTTTTGCTTCAACAAAGGCAGGGGGAACAAAAAATTAGTATAACCAAATTGATTTTTCTAAGGAAACAAATAAATAAAATGACAAATATAACACTGTACAGTGATCTAAAAAGGAGGAGAAAAAAGGAGGGGGAAAATGATGCATTTAAGTTTTCGAAAACTATCTTTGGTCCTAAATGTGGGAAAACACATTATGTAGCACTGAATATACATGTTTGTTTGTGATGCTCTGCAAGTAAAATAGAAAAATATAGTGCATTTTCAATGTGTTCAGAGCTCACTACACATAAATGTGTGTACAAAACAAGACAGTATAAATAAAATTTACAAGTTTTACAAAGGAACATTTACAGGGTTTTGTTATTTCGTTTTTGTTTTTTTTGTGTGGATGCCCACATTATCAAACAAGACCAATTTATGACTGATCCCTGGGATCTTTCTCTATCAAAATCAATAGAAGCAGCCCAATTCTCTTTGGAAGTACAGCATTTCATTGCTGGGGTAGTTCACAATTTTCAGATTTTTTTTAAAGCGTTTCTCTCTGGTTCATATACATTCCTGCAATATCTGTAAAGACATCGTTCATTTTATTGCTTATGGTAGTTAAATATTTTAATAAAAGAAAATTCATTTTTAAGTAAATGGTCTATGAAGATATTCCGTTGAGCAACTACTCTTGCATCTGTGTTCCTGCTG
>NW_009953722.1:721200-725520 GCF_000747805.2 Chaetura pelagica | reverse complement strand
TGCTGAGTGACTGCTGTGTCTGTGAGTACACACATGCATGTTTGTTCAGAGGAGCAAAAGCTTGTTAAAAATTTGAAAATTTTGAACTGCCCCTTGCCTCATGCTCTACAGTTCTCATAAAAAAATCTATGTCCTTATTCTGACAGCTGGACTGCGAATGGTTTAAACTCATATAAAATGTATGCCTGCTATTTCTCTCAAATTTGCTAATGCAGAGTATTGAAAAAAAATGTGATGTGCTCAGATTCACTGGTTTAGGAAACACTGGAGAACTGCACCTATGTTCTGAGACACTCCTACAATCACTTGTCCATTCAATGCAGTATCTCAGCAGGTTTACAGTTGTAGATCTACATCTCAGGATATTATCCCACTTTAACTCTAGTCCATTAAAATAATCTTGCAAACAATTTGCTAAAAGTGCCTAGAACTACTTAGGGGGTCATTATTGCTTTTCTTTTTTTCTTTTCTTTTCTTTTTTTTTTTTTTTTTTTTTTTCTCTATTATTTTCTTTTAAAAGATAGTATATGTGTAACCTTAAAAAATTCTTTAAAAAATATCAGAGCTCTTGGCAACTTGCATTTTCCTGACTCCCTGCCAATTACCTAGCCATGTCAATACGGTGCTGATTTAACAAAAGTAAATGGCACAAAAAGATACCAAAGTTTAGACAGATATACATTGCTTGGTCATGCTTCTTAAATCTCTAGGAACTCAAATAATCCTTCAGAGGTACCCAGTGTAGTAATGTGTCATAGAATTAGCACTAAAAAGGTCCAAAGATATAAACATCATACTAAAAGAAAATCTTTATGAAGAATAACACAAATGATTAAAAAAAGATTCAGAAATCACAGATTTAAGGAAAATATTTTGTTGAATTCAACAATAGTATCATGATTTTATCTGACAAATATATTCTTTTTTAAATTTTTATGTACATTTAAAAAGTCTATTAGATAAAAAGGAGGTTAGAGAGCTCAAGGTGTTTGTATGTTTATTCAGGTAGTACTTTGTTTATTGTCACTGCTGTTTTCCTTGCCACCACTGGTGGATCCTAATTCCCTTTTCATAAATTCTGGTGGCACTTAGGAGTTCAAGTCTGTAGGTGCTTCTTGTAGCTCTTCTATTCACTGCAGGAAGGACCCAGGAAATCAAGTGTCTTCTAGCAGCACTTCATATATACTGAAGGCCAGTGCTGTTCTCTCAGTCTGTCACCTCCCTCATAAGGGAGAAATGTCTATCACACTTGGATGCCAGTGCCGTGTAAATGTAGCATTTGTGCTCTCATAGTCTGAATGCTGCTCATGATTTTCTTTTGATGACCAACCAACGTGATCCCTAAACTCATCACATCCCTGGGGAAGATAAATGCGTACATTGTTAATTTTTCAACTTAGATGCTGTTGTATGGTATTCAACTCTGAGTCAAAGCTACGAAGCGGTCTCAGCTACAGGTTTCTAATATTGAAGCTGTACTGGAACCTCAGCTCAGTGCTGTGAAGTTCATTCAGGCGCTGTTCAACTTCTCAGCAAGGAGTGCAATTACATGGCAAGTGTCATGTAATTACACTGCATGTGTCCCCATATCTGAGAATGAGGCCAGCATATTTTGCACTGCAATCATCTTTTACTGGGGCTTTTAAGGACATCCGAAGAAAGAGACGCTTCTCTTGTAAAATACTTCGGTTGGCTTTCAGGACAACGTTATGGATAAATACAAGATTTTGGGGATCACATTCTGCTTTCTAAAGAGATGCCTAGAGAAAACCTTTGCATATTGACCCATATCCATCATGCATATGAAAAAGGAGCAGCTGTTTCAATTCCACTGCTGCTGGTGCTACTGACCTAGTAGTAGCTTGCGGGCTCTGGTGACAGTTCCCAAGCTATAGACTGAGACCCCTAGACTAGCAGGCACATAAGAGTAGGGTTGCAAACTTGAGAATATTGTTTAAAAACTTATTTAGAAAAAACACTGCTCTCTGTAAGAGGAATTACATGTGTCTGGCAACTACCAGGACAAGGAAGTTGTTTGCAGGGTGCCCAGAAGACCTGTTTAAGATGGCAGTACCAATATAGGCCATGCTTGCCTTCAGAAAATTGTTTTGCTTCTATAGACTTTTATCCTCATGCAAAGTCATTTCTTGCAGGTCACAGACAGCCCCCAGAATATTAGAAAAAAAATCCGTATTTTCCTAGTACACATCTGGAAAAAGGTACCATTTAGGCAGTGGAGGCAAAGTGGTTATTTGCCTATACATACATACTTTGAAATGGACCACATTCTCTCTCAAATTCTAGCCCCTTGGTCTTATTTCAATTGGTCTAAAAGGCAGGGAAAAAAGTGATGCCACACATTGGTAGCAGGGTATTTCCCCTTTCTTGAGATGCTCTAGTACAACATCATCAGCTGCTAAACCACCTGTCTTAACCCCAAGTACTATGTTTGTACTTGGAGAAAAGTTTTGGAATTGAACATTATGTATTATTTTACCTAGAAATTCCCTAAATGCAAGTGAAACATGCCCAGTACTAACTTACTCAATAGTCATCCTGGCAACTGATTCAAGAGAGTTGTAGCCTGCTGCTGTGAAATTATCCTTATATCTTTCCATCTTAATAGCTTGTAACCATTCGCCTACGGAGCAGAAAGTGGTAAAATCGGGAGTGTTCTGGTCCAGAAGAGGGCTAATTGGTCTATGGAGAAGGAAAAAGGAAAGTAAGTTGTTTCCAAAGAGAGTAAAACATCAGGGAGTATTTAGCAAGGCGAGAGTCAAATAAGTTTGGGGTATTAAAAATGTCAAGAGTAGAAAGTAATAGGCCTTTATACACAGTTTAGGTAATTCTGTGAATAGCTCTTGACTACTCTGTAGCTCACAATATGTACTTCCTAAGCTTATTCATGTAAAAGATGAAAGGTCAGAGTGAGCCAAATCAGCCTAATGGACTATTGTTACCAGCAGAAAATCAACCTTATTACCTAGCGTGACATCAGCTGCAACCAAAGTTGCTAAGTAAAATAAAGATGCTATTCTTTTCAGCATCTAAGAAAATATAGTAGTAGCTACTCCTATTATTCAACCAGATGGAACAAAACAAAGACAGGAAAAGAGCAGAGACACAAAATAAGTTGCTTAAAATCACACAGCAAATCAGTCAGTAGAAGAACTGGGAGCAGAACACAGGCCTGATTCCCTAGTGCAGTGATCTAGCTAGTGGATCAGAAGATTACCACCATAATTTATGAAGAAGCCATTGAAAGCTACACCATGAAACACAATGGGATGCAATCACTGAAGGGAAATACAGCCCGAAAATGAAAGATAAAAATCTACAGTGTAGCAATGTCAAAGTACATTGGCCAAGCATAAGTATTATTAATTACTGTTTCTACCCCAACAGTTCCTAGGGCAAGGAACAAGCTACAGTTGATGATGATCCTTGCCCTCCAGACTTCATCATTTTTAGAAACAAGGAAAACAAAGACTGCTAGTTGTGAGAGTATGGAAGGAGTGACAAATAGGCAGTAGTTTACTGATAAGTGTGTTAATTTCATATTTACTTTCTTCATTTCAGTTACTTTTTAAGAAAGTCCTGTTTGGCTTTGTTCAGTGTGGTAAAAAAGAAGGGCAGATGAGGGAAGGAAAGAACAGGGAATAGGAGGAAGGAGGAACTGAGAGACACGTGAAGTAAGAGTGAACTGGAGCCAGCCATCAAGCAGAACATCCAGAACCCAGCCACACACACCATCAGATGAATGCACACTAGAACTTTTCTTACCTGCTACAGGTTCCCAGTGGTGTTTTCAAGCTGTTTGGGTTCCTAATCATTTTGTCCAGAATACCAACTATCTGTTCAAACTTTGGCCTTTCACCACGTTCCTTCTGCCAACAATCTAGCATCAGCTGGTGCAGTCCCGCTGGGCAATCCATGGGTGCAGGCAAACGATAGCCTTCTTCAATTGCTTTTATAACCTAGTAGCCAACATAGTTAAAATTTTTTCAAGAGTATATTTATGAAATACATGTTGCTACCCAGATTATGAAATAAAATAAGAAAAAAACCCCAATAAACTAAAATTTGCCATCAACCTTGCAAAAAAATGAGTCTCTTGTTTTGACACGAGCCTTCATGTTTTCAAATACTTTCCTCAACTTTATCTTTGAGCTTATTAAGCATATCGTTCTATACGTGCAGAACAAAGCTGTATTACCTAGTCAAGTAAGCAGTGGGGAAGAGCAATTAAATTCACCAAGGAAGCAGCAGATAGATTGATAAATGGAGTTATTTCAGAAAGCATTATTACTTGCCCCAAGG
>NW_009953722.1:656941-720779 GCF_000747805.2 Chaetura pelagica | reverse complement strand
AAGAGTGTGTGGTAGAAGCAACTGACTTGTAAATGGATAGGGATCTGTGGATGCACATATAAAATACAAAAAGCCTAAAGATATTATAAAAGGATCCAAGAAAAATGTTTAGTAGCTATAAATTGTTGGGGAAAAAAGTTGTATTCTATGTCTAGCCACGTTACATTAATGATAAAGGAGCAGAAATGTGCCACATGAGTAAGACCAGACTGAATGGTATTTTAATATATCACCTAAATAGAAAGTTAGATTTAATAAGAGATGCTGCTAGATGATGATACGATTTAAGGAGAGAATAAATGTTTTAACCAAGAATTACACCCACCCATTGACTACCTTAGCCAAGTCCATTTGGATTTAAGTAAAAAATAAAAATGGGTAAACTAAAATGACAGGAAACTGCTGTAAACCTTGAGGGCAGGATAAGAAAGCACATCAGGAAGCAAGGCAGATAAGAAAGGCTCCTGAAAAAGGGCTAAAACACTGTTCATGGGGGATTTAAAGTATACTGACATTGACTGACATAGCAGTATTAGAATTGCTAAGAAAGGGTGCTTTTTCCTGAAGGGTAGTGCATAGGACTGTCTTCTCTCTCGGTTTGTACAGAAAGCAAGATCAGAAGCTGTGCTGGACTTAACCCTAGGAAGTAGATCTGTTATGATAAATAAAGCTGAGGAATACCAGAGTCTAGTGAAAATAATAACCTCAGATAGAAAATATTCCATAGGTTATGTGAGAAAATGCAAAAGCAGTGACCTCCAAAGCAGACAGAAATGCAAAGAATACAAAATCACTTTCAAAAAGCTGGCTAAAATCCATGATTGCATCAAAACCTTTTGCAGAAAGAAGCTTTGTGAAAAGAGGAGGCATAGCCCAGTGGCAGGGCCCTTCTGACCTCAGGGAAGTTGCCTCATCTCCCTGGGCCTCAGCTTTCTACCTGAACATTTAGAATGACAGTATTCTCCTACAACTCAAAAATGACTGAGAAATATTCAATTCCTGTAGTAGCATCGCACCTTGAAGAATGAGTGTGGCAACCTTTTAGAGACAGTGGAGTTATTTGTCAGGCAGGGTGGGAAGGGAGAATTTCTGCAGAAGAATTGGAAGAACAGTACTATCTAGAAAACAAAACATTAGAAGTTAAATATAGGATCTTTTTGATCAATATTAAGAGGGAAAACAAAATAATAGCTCCTTATCCTTAGAAGTAGCAGTGGAATAAAAGTGAAAAATAAGCTTTATATATAGAGTGTGTATATGTAAATAAGCTACAATGTGCTATGGAAAGTAATGCAGAAATTTCTGACATTCTAAAAGGGAAAAATATCAAACCCTTTGTGCTTACTACATATGACTTACTATGAACAAAGCATTTGCTTAAGAGGTGAGAATACAGAGACAACCAACGAAGAAAGAAAAAGTAGGTAACAGCAACAGTGACACAACCAACAAAATATCTAAGACCCTTATAACTGGCAAACTATCTAGATAAGACTATAGTCAAGAGTGAAAGGGATCGTAAAAAAAACATGAAGGAAGGGATCATGAGTAGCACTCTTCCATGTCCATTACCGTCTGCAGAGAAACCTGAAGAGAGGTGGGCATCAAGATGATGATGCTATTTTTAAAAGGCTTTGGGGATACAGCAGAATCAGCTGCTTTGATGCGTATTCTGAGCAAGAAAGGTGAAACAGGGAAATACAAAATAATGAGTTAGCTAGAGATGGACAGTTGCTGGGGATACCCAAAATATTGAGAAAAAATTCTAAAATATTGATAAGGAATGTGTCTTAAAAAAAAAAAAAAAAAGTCTAGACAAAACTTAGGTACTTTGAAGGGTACTACCAGTGTCTACTCTGCTTAGAAAGGTGGGGTTCCAAAAATCAGTACACAGAGGTAATGAAACACATGCTGGAAATTATTTTTGTAAAATAAGCAAAGCTACAAAGAGAGCACAGCTGGAGTTCTTACTAATAGAATTGACTTGTATTGTTTACACTTCTCATAATTTGTTTCTCAAATTCTGCTTTTGCTGCAAAAAGGGAAAAGGGGAATACTGTTAAGAGTCAAGTATGCTTTTAACATAATCAGGTTTTCTGAGGATGTGAAGTAGATTACAAGAGGACCAGGTCTGTTCACTGTGTATACGTGTTGCCAAGAAGAAAAAATAAACATACAGGTAACTGGACAATGTAATGTTATCACTATGCTTCTGGGTATATAATAAAAATACAAATTAATAATAAGGGTAATGAATCTATGACTACAGCAAAGACAAAATATCTAGGCCCTTTACTGAAGAACTAATCTGCACTAGGTTCAGTAAGTGAACGAGAGCAAGAACTAGAAAACACCAGCAGGGGAATAGGGTAAAGTGCCCCAGTTTCAGGGGTACTGTTATCAGTAAGGATTAAGCAGAGGGGAGTCTACTGCTCATTGAAGGTGAGGGGTCTCTGTGGATCATGTGTGCTCAGCCTGCTGTGCCTCTGAGGGGAGCTTGTTGGATGAGTATTTTGGTGCACCCTAGCTCCAAGTCGCTGCTAAAAGGAGGACTTCTACTTAGATCACAACACAAATTTGTATCCTCCATCAATCTAAAACAATGATTTGAAGAATGAGGGGCAGAATTAAAGAAATGTCTACGAAAGATGCAAAGTCAGGGAGACATTTTTTAGGAGATCTGGTCTGGCTTCATCCACATCTCCTTTTAGGCAAAATTATACACTTGAGACATAAACTGCCTGAGTACATTTGCAAAATCAGAAGAGACACATTGAGCATTTTTTATTCCAGTTAAATACTCTCATTTTTAAGTGTGAGGGAGGATAAATCATCATAAGATTATTTGAAATTTTGCATCATAGATTTAGCTACAGGATTAGCAAGATGTGTGTATGTTTTGGGAAGTATGTTTCAGGATATGCTTGAAGATCACAGCATACAAGAATATTTGAAATTACCTTACCAAGCAATTGATGCATCTTTTATCTATGTCCTATTGATGATTAATATGTAAGATGCTAAAAAGAGATAAAACTGCAAGAAGTGGTAATTAGTTGCTTTATAAGAAGGTTCAGCCATGCACGCTACTTGCAGGTTTCAGTAGAGGGAATACTTTTCAAAAGCCAACAAGGATCACGAAGATACCAAAATTTCTCCCTTATTTTAAAGTTTTCCCTATCCCTGAAAGATAGGTAAGGTTTGCCTTTGAGGCATCTTACATTCCTGTCAGACTTCTTTTATGTTTGAATCTAGTACAGAAGGAAGGTGTCAAAAGAAATGAAACTCTACTGGGTGTCAAGGGAATGTAAATATTTCTCTTTCTCTGCCCCAAGGACTTGTTTGCCCATATTTTGACAGTCCATGAAATCTTTGACACTGAGACCTGTCAAATATTAACAACTTTGCACTGTGCCAAACTGACTCATCATTTACACTTTTATCTTTTTTTTTCCAAGTTTGATGTCGATCATTCAATCAAAAAATAAAATAAAAAAAACCCCAAACATCTAAGCCCCTGACCTTAAGAACTTTAAATGAGACTCTTTCTGACATCTTTTTCACCTGCAGGAATATTTCTTTTGTACTTTCTGTATTAAGAGATACTCTTGTCAGAAATCAAGATTAACACCCATCTGTTCTATTACTGCTGACCTGTTGCTCTGGGTCATCTTTTATGCAAACAAGAGCATTGTTAAATCAGCATAATTAACTTGAAAAGGCAAAGTAGGTCATTAACTGCCACTCAGATTTTAACAACTTTTTTTCATTGATTGATCTTTGCTCTGAGGTCAGAAACCTCTGAATTATTTTTTATTGTGAAAAAAATATTTTTTTTCTATGCTCAAGCATAATAAAGTGATGAGCACATGTTCCTACTATTGATGATCTAATTTCACTTCATACTTGGGACAGAAACCTGTAACATCCACATGGCTGAAGAATCATTTAGAGATTTAGGTAAAAAGTTAAAGCTCTGTAACTTTCGTTTTGTAGGTACCTTACAGTGCAGGGCCCTGCACCTGGATAAGAGCAATCCCTGTTATCAACACAGGCTGGGGGATGATGTGATAGAGAGCAGCCCTGCAGAAAGGGACTTGGAGGTACTAGTGGATGAAAAGTTGGACGTTAGCAAACAATGTGCACTCACTGCCCTGAGGGCCAACTGCATCCTGGGCTGCATCAAGTGTGACCAATAGGTCAAGGGAGGTGATTCTGCTCCTCTAATCTGCTCTTGTAAGACTCCACCTGGAGTACTGTGTCCAGTTTTGGAGTCCTCAAGACAAGAGGGATATGGACCTGTTTGAACAAGTCCAGAGAAGGGCCACAAAAATGATCAGAGGGCTGAAGCAGCTCTCCTACAAAGACAGGCTGGGAGAGCTGTTCAGCCTGGAGGGGAGAAAGCTCCAGGGAGACCTTAAAAAGGCCTTCCAGTGCCTGAAGGTGCTACAGGAAAGCTGGGGAGGGACTGGTTATAAGGATGTGCAGCAATAGGACAAGAGGCAATGGTCTTAAACTAGAGCAGGGTAGATTTAGATTAGACATTAGGAAGAAGTTCTTCACAGTGAGGATGGTGAAGCACTGGAACTGGCTGCCCAGAGATGTGGTGGAGGCCCCATCCCTGGAAACATTCAAGGCCAGGCTTGATGAGGCTCTGAGCAACCTGATCTAGTCAGAAGCGTCCCTGTGCACTGCAGGGGGGGCTGGACTAGCTGACCTTTAAAGATCCCTTCCAACTCCACACTTTCTATTATTCTGAGAGTCTATGATACAATATTTTGATAAATCTTATTTCTAAACCAACATGTTATGTATGTGTAGTGAGCTCATATGGATATGTATACAACATGTAATTTTTTTTTTTCTAACACACATACACACATATGCCCACAAACAGACAAAGTACAACCTACATCTTGATTTGACATGTCCCAGTAAGGCCGTTCTCCATAAGACATTACTTCCCACATAACTATTCCGTAACTCCACACATCACTGGCTGACGTAAATTTGCGGTACTGGATAGCCTCTGGAGCTGTCCACCTCACTGGAATTTTTCCACCCTGTCAAAAAAAAGAAAAAAAAGAATGAAATAGAGCTTTCTTCTTTTCACAAAATTTCCATACCATCTTCCTTGGAGTGTATTTGTCACTATTTTCATCAACACTGAAAGCATAATCTACCATAGTTGACCAACTGCAGATTTTTTAAAGCAATCTAAGGAAGTTCAGGCTCTTAAAACACTTCGACCACAGAAACTTAGACACCTGTCTAAGCTAAGTTGGATGCATTTCTCTGGAAGTGCTTATCTCTCCATCAATTTTAAGGGGCTGCTTAGATGTCTGATTTACACTAGTCATTTAAGTCCTGTCTGGGTGAAGCTACAAGAGGGAAATCTCACCCAGTGCACATAAATCCTGCTGAGTTGTCATACAGCTTCTGTGAAATCTTGGTCTGACATTTTCAAACCCAGATCCCAGTTAGAGCCAGCATCAGGAGTGACAACCATGAACCCCAGTGCAGTTTCCTGGATCCCTGCGCCTGTTGGAGCAGATTCCAGGGGCCCCTCCTTCCCTCAGCATGAGAAAATAGGTGCAGAGAGGCCCCATGGGTGGGAAAGTGTAGCTGGCTCAACATAAGAATAAAGAGCATAGTGTGCCTGATGAATGCTTATTTAAGAAAAACGTCCCACCCAAAAGCAAGGAAAATACTGGAGGTGAGCTTTGTCACGGTCTAGCCTCAAGCTAGTCAACTTTTTGGGGAGATAAAATCTAGTCTGAAACATAGTAATAGCCTACAAATATTTTAATTGACTCACAGTAAATGAGATGATTAAAATTTTTATGGGTAAAACTTCTGCATTTGTTCAAACAGAAAATCATGAGAAAGGGAATAATAAAGATACTGTGCAAAATTAAGAGAATTTTACCAAATAGAAATGTATGAATCCCTAAGTAGAGCCAGATTTCTGCAGAGATTCTTCTCCTCATGACTTGTTTACACATCTTGAGTAATTAATGCATTTCTCTTATCTATACTCTCTAGAAGATAGGCTTCTTCTTAATAACCACATCTCAAAACTACTAAACCCCATTGATTTCTCTTACAGTAGTAGTGTAGACAGCCTCTGGATCATCTTCTATAACTCTGGAAAGGCCAAAGTCTGACACTTTACAAACAAGGTTGCTGTTGACAAGAATATTGCGTGCTGCAAGATCCCTGTGTACGTATCCCATATCGGCCAAATATCTCATTCCGGCAGCAATTCCTCTCAACATTCCCACTAGTTGAATGACTGTAAATTGGCCATCATGTTTCTGAAGGGAAGAAAGGAGCAGCAATTCTTATTAGTATAGCTGAGAAGAGAAACAAGAATTAGTTTTACAACTTTAGCTTTCTATGTGTTTAGTACTTCTGTGGCAATTCATCCTTGGACAAAGAAACTCAGTTCAAACACAAGTTCTATTTTCTTGAGAGATAAAGCAGTAGATCTAGTTGCATGAGTAGTAACAAAACTTGCTAATCAGTAAAAATTCCTGGCTCAATCTTGTCAAGTCTCTTCTAAAAACATTACCTGATGCACAGCTCTTCATAGTTTGCCTCTATCCTCTTTGTCTGTCAGCATAATTATTTGTATCAAGAAAATAAGAACTATCTCCTTTTGGAACCCTAGCTACTGATAATTTTATTCATAACTTGGAGATTATCAAACAAATATAATCTGTCTGCTCTCTATAGAGTGTTCACATATCACCTCTCACTGTCCCGTACACTTGGGAAGGAGTCAGAACTAATCAGTTCTGAACACACACTCAAAAAATGCTAAATTGTTGAGAACTTGCATTTCTTTTACCTTCGTTCTTCTCTTAAACGTGACCATAGTTCATTTAGGGATTCTCGTACACTGATTTCTACCCTGCTGTCACAATAAAATTCTGGTCCCAAAAGGCAGAAGATTAGGCTTCAAGTACCAGTAGATTTAACTGCAGGTGATGGCAATAATCAAAGCCACCATGTGTATGCCACATCAAATCATCTAAAGTCCTAGAATATTTCCATGTGATCCTGTCTGAACCTCTCATTTCTGATCTGGTTTTCCTGAAAGAACTGCTAGTATTTGTCAAGGTTCATTTCAGCCTGAAAACCATTTTAATCATATGAATATCATGCATGTACGCAAATATATATGCACTTACATGAAACCACAGTTTTAAAAGTGACAATATATAATATATGCCACTTAAAATATTTTTATGTATGTTTTCACTTGGCTACTCACCCTAAGAAATGCATCTAAGGCCCCATTCTCCATGTATTCTATTACAATCATGACTGGTTTCCCTGAAAGAAAAAAAGACATATTTTGTTTGAGAAACTGTAACACAACTGGAGTGGCTTTTTTTGATAAAAACATGTTATTATTTGAAGCGCTGAATCATTGAGACAACAAACATTTTGGAGGCTTCCAGCACTATTACTGAGCTCTAACAAGTTCTTAAATGTCTGCATGGTACATGGTCATAATTCACAAAATTAAACCATACAAATCAAAATGTCAGTGTGTTCTCCTAACCCCTGCTGTGTGAACAGGATTCTGGAATAATGGCACTTCAGATAACATGAAAGGACATAAGAAACCTTATCTCTCTCCATGGTCTTTGAGGCTAAAAGAAACTAGAAAAGGAATGTATTTCAAAGTGCTTTATCTTTTAATCATGCATACATCCTAATTTTTTTCCTCAGGTTGTAGCATAAAGTAAGTATTGTTTAAGTTAGTTACGCAACAGGAGAAAATGCATTAGGAGTGTGCAGCCTTTTTATAATTTGAAACTTTGAGCATGAATAAGCTGAAGTAATTTCTGCCATTATGTTGTTATTTGACTGACAGGTGGAGCCACTGCTTACCTCTGGTAACGACTCCTTCTAAGTGAACAACGTTGGGGTGGTCGAATTGTCCCATTATACTTGCTTCACACAGGAAATCTCTCCTTTGCTTTTCAGTGTAGCCAACCTTCAGAGTTTTTATGGCTACTGCAACATCTCTCTTGCCAGGAAGTTTCAGACGTCCACTGCACACTTCACCAAACTCTCCTACAATGAAGTAGATCAATGCTGAATTACTCCAACTATAGTACTGATATCCTTTTTAGGCCTTGATTCAACTAGCTGCTTGAGTGTGTGTTTACATTTAAGAAGTGAATGTTCATATTTGAAACAGATTACTTAGGAACACACAGGCACGTGCTTTAAATGAATTGCTGACTAAGTAATGGAGTGAACACCACATAAAGCCAATCTAGAGGATTATGATTTGAATATTTTAAAATACCTGTTAGTAATCTGTTATTTTTTTCAAAAAAAGGAAATAAAAATGAAGTGGCTTTGCTAAGAATATACTATTACAGAAATGGTAACACCATTTCCAAGTGAAAATGTAATTTTGTTCTACATGGCTTCCTTGCTATCTTTAGATTCAGTGTTGGTTTTTTTCCTTCAAAAAACAGCTCTTTCAAAGCCGCTTTTAATTTAACATCGTTATGGTGTTAAATGAAGCACTACATTATTACCTTCAAGCAGGATAATTTACTTTGCAGATTATGAAATGAGAGGTGTGACTTATGGTAATTTTGTTACATTAAACAAATACAAGCAAATGCTGGAAGTTTGTAAAATGTTTAAGGCTTTGAAACTAACCAACAATTGGAACTTGAAGAAGGATGTGAAAAAAATGGCCAAACAGCCAACAAGAATACAAAAAAACCCCATCTGAACAACCATGATTAGGAAGACAAGTAATTGGACTCCACTGGACAGCAAAGAGAATTGAAGCATGTGAGATGTGAAGCTGAATGGCACTATTACTGAGATTGGGAAAGATTTAAGGATCATCCCTTGCCTCACAGCCGTGTCAACAAAGAGAGAAAGAGAGACCTCCTTTTCTGTACCCAGGAAGAAAAGTCCCTTGGGATATATAGAAGAAAAGGCTAGTAACATATCTTATACTGAATAACTCTTCAAAAAGAGAAAGATTCGTCGCAACAATATTTTATAATATGGTACTTTGCAGATTTATCTGGAGTATATGAGATATAGATCCAAATCTCTCCTCCAAAATAAAGCAAGTCAAAAATTTATCTCCTGCATACCTATGGAGTGCTTTAACATTAAGCTACTGAGTATACACAAGTATGAAGACATGCCTATATCCAAGATATTATAGGGTGAGGGCTGAAAAGAAATTATTTAATTAGAAAAAACACAAGAGACTTTGATTAGAGAATCGCTTTTTGACACAGGCTGAGGTTCTCAGAAACCTGATAGGATCAGCACTTAAAGGCACATATAGGCTGGCAAGGCATCTGGCTGGCAATGGAGAGAGAGAGGTATGCCTGGAAGAGAGAGATGCTGAATGCCTGAAGAGGTAGATGCTGAAGTGGATGGATGAATTCTGCTTAGGACACCATCACTGTTCCAAGACTACTGTTTTCCTGTCACCCCCAACAACAGAACTCAATGAAGAAAAAAAGGCCTTAGCTTCACTGTTCTCCAACCAGAAGGGCAGAACTTTGGCCAAACCTTAGTATTTCCTACTGACTTGTTTGGGCAAATCTCCACTCAGCATGGCTGGTTTTACAAATCTCATAGGAGATGACTGCATACAAAATCAAATTCCTCTCCCTCTGCTCTACACTAGGTGAATTAAGGTTAGCTCAAATCAACTCCACACACCTCTGTTAGCACCATGCTGTGTCTGAACTAATTGGCCAGACAGAGTAAAACTGTTGCTACCTGCACAGGTGAGGCATTTGCCTCAACCATCCTTGCTTGGACATTGGCGTCATGGTCTGAATATCCACCTCATAGCTATGAATACCACAAAGCATAGCTGATATATATGTAGCAACTAGCTGCTCACACCCTTAGCATGGCACCTTAACCTCACTCCTGCCCTTGCTTACCAGTGTGGATGACTACTAATGGAGTCATCACTCAACTCACTCACAGCTCCTAGCCACAAGAACTTTCAAAAGGATAAATTTTTCTCTAGCAGTACTTTCCAAATTTATTTTTTTTCCATGCTGAAAACAAGACCATAAGTGTGTGTCTGTGTATATGATAATTCAGAGCCAGGTAATTAGGACACTTGGCATGGAAGACACTAAGGTTTAACTCCTTTCCAGCTCTCTGTGATCTGATTTTGACTCATTTCCAAAAGGAGATCACTGACACTCAGGCAAACCAAAAACTTGAACTTGTATGTTATACATTTCAGGCCAGGATGCTAGCCAATGAACTTTTATTCCCAAGAAAATAGTATTTTCAGCAGAAATTATTCCCAAAAAGGATACAGAAAATATGTCAACAAGAGTGAGAATACTGCACAGCCACACAGCCACTAGCTCAGCATGTCAACAAGGAAGAGGCTGTAACAAAGGATGTGTGGTACGAACAAGGAGTCAACATCATGGCCACCATATTCTGTATCTGACAGGTGGCCACAGTGGGATGGCAATGAAAATGCTGGCAAGGAAAGCACATATCCCTCATGCAAATTGAGCACAAGCATACTTGCACCCTGTTTGTCTGAGAGAGACATGGCACAACTCAATCGTTGACATGGCTGGCAATGCTGATGCATATTGAGACTGCTAAGTGCCTTTTCAGCTGCTTCTTTGGGTCTTTTAACATTCTCTTCTTTCTGGACTGCATTTAATTTAACTCCTGTTTGCTATCTACACCAACAGGTTAAAGCCACAGCTAAACCCCATATACAATATGCTTTTACCACAGCACTTCTAATTAGCTTTCTTCAGAATGACTACTGACACACGTTAGTTTTTCTGCTATAAGTTATACTCATTAAAATCAAGAATTAATTCACCTGCAGTCAACAAAATTAACATTCTGGAATTACTCTGTCAGAACAGATAAAATACATTTTTAGCTTTATACTCTTTGCAACTGAAGTGTTTTAAGCATTTTGTCATGAAGGCACAGGCAAAGTCCAACTGAACATAACTTTGTGCTCTGTGCTGTTGCTGTGCTGATAGTTTTGTAACTCAAAGCAAAAGATAAGGCTCTGTAATTTTTCTATGCTAATCTCGAATTTAAATCTTGTATATTGTGTGTTTATTAGAACAGATGCTGCCATTCTAACATTACAAAAATTACTAGTTAGCAAGGCCTGGATTCTTTTGCTCTTACTCATTGGGAGGAATAATTTGCTCAGCAGTGTTATTAATTTCAACAGTACTACTCCTTGATTAAGACATGATTCAACATGAGTGAGCTTACTTTAAAGATACATTGCGAATTCTAAGTGTAAAGATTTTTTTACATGTAAACCATCATATTTTAAAGATATTTCTTATTTTTAAATAATATAATATTTAAGCCTTTTTAAATAACAGCACAAAATGTAATTTACAGTGCATGCCAAACTACAAGGTGATTTTAAAAGTATTCTACTAACACTTTTATAAAACAACAGGAAAGCAAAAGAACATTTCCTCCAGGAATCCAAGGCATTTGATATTTTTCTTACCCACAGAAACTTAGTTTCACTACACGGAGTAGTGCAATAAAAATGTCACATATCTTATTAATGCAAACAAATGAAACTGCCTTTTTAGAGCATGAACTCCATGGCTTAAGTAGGTGGTAGACAGTTCAAGAGGAAGAAAAGCAATGTAATGCTAGTGCAATTACAGTCAGTCAAGAGAAGTTAAACAATAACTTTCTGTATTCATGAAATATCAAAAAGGAAAAAGGAAGAACAAAAAACAGCCTTAGGGAAGATTTTCTTATATAGAAACAAGATCTTCCTAGTCTCTATTTAAGATTTGGTGCTGCAGACAGTTTTTCTTACTCACATGAACAAAAATTCAGAGGTCAAAAAGCCCTCTTGCAAAAGGAAAGGGAGCAGAATTTGCACTCATGCCTAATGCCTTTACTCCTGACAGTAAAAAATAGGCAGAAAAACTGTCCCGTCCTCCCCCAGTTACATGTTGAACAGCAGATACAGAATTAGAAACCCACAAGCTTTCAATGTCAAGCAAAACACTTAATTTGCTTATTTATGTGTTTTTAGTTGTGTTTTTTTCCCCATTTATTTTTACATTTTAGAAGCAAGTGCAGCTTCATTGCTTTTAACCACTCTGGCAAACGCCAAAAGTTCTTCTGTACTTGAGGTATAATTATTTGCCTGTCATTATGATGTATGAGTTTCGATCCCAGCTAAATGGAACAGTTGAATCAGGAAGCCACAGCAGCCTTACCTGCACCAATCACACGCTCAATTTTAATACAAGAGGCATCTAGCTCCTTGGCGAATTGATGGACAGCTCTATTTGGGTCCTCGTAGGTTTCAGGGTCAATGTAGGTTTTGGTGCCTGGAAATTTAACTGTAATGATGTAAGAAAGCATGACTGTGATGAAGCAAAGGCACTTATTGTGCAGTCAGCCCAGGAATTTCATTATGCAGAGTGCTCCTTGGAAGAGTGAACCTGCATCCACACTGCCTGGGTAAGAGCTGCTATGAGAGGCAACTTCAGCTTTAGGCATCATCTGCAAGCATGCTGACACAAGTATACAACCCCATCTCTAAAAATGACTAACATTAGCGTCTGCATTTCCACCTTGAAGTGAAAGAAGTAATAAATATTAAACAGTGCTCAATGGAATAAAATGCAAGGGTTGAGTGGGAGCAAAAATAAAGCAGGAGAAGGAGTATAAGAGCAGTGGAGGAGGAGGTGAAACTTTCTTTTCCTTGTAAGGACAGCTTCTTCTCTTTTCCCAGGTTGTGTACACAGCATTCATTTATTTTACCTCTGTTTTCTAGCAGGATTTGAAAGACTCCTCCACTTACTTCAATTTACTTTATTTACTGAATATAGTATTATCTACAGACTGTAGCAATAGCCAAGCTAAACTATTCACAACACTTAGCATTGATGTCCTTAGGTAGGTTTCTTAGATTAGAATATGAACATGAGAAACCCTTCTATTAAACTTGTAAAGGGCATAGGAAGGGAAAGTGGACATTGTGACATAATTCCCTCTCTCAAGCACCTAAGTGTATAATACACAGTAATTTGGTTTTTGCCTCCTCTTTCCTCAGCATAGCACTTAGTGCAACTCAGGTAGCGTAGCACTATGGCCAGCATTTATTTTTTTCCCTTAGTTTGTTGCTGATTCAGGAAAACTATTTCTTGCTCTTCTGGTGAAAGTAGAACAACCTTGGGAATCTATTAATCAAGCATTTTTTATGAAATAAATTTGGCTCACAAGGATTACAGTCCTGAGCTTTAATTAAATCAGTGAATTAAAACTCAATATGAAAATGCAAGAATGTTCCTCTGATAATTGATATACTCATATACAAGAATAGTATCAGAGGTCAATACAAAACATAAATAATTTATGGTTGCTTTGCAATCTTTAACTAAACAGAAAACATTTTAAATTTGAAAATATATTTTAAAAATAGCTTAGTAATCATGTGTATTTATGTTTTAGATGGTATTAGTGACCAAAAATATCCCAAACCATCATAAGATGGAGAAAGCTAGAGAAATTGTTTGAGTAATCTAATGAATTCTCATTGAGAGAAATTATTTGAAATGTTGCCCAGATGTTATTATCTGCCATAATATGAATTTAAATAGGTATTCTTCCAATTGTATTGATGATGCTACAAATGTTTTTAATTACAGTTGTTATTTAAACCGAAAAATTACTAGAGAAAAATAGAAGAAAGCAGTAAGTTAACCCCCTACAATAGTGCTTGCAGGCAGGGAGACGAGAAGGAGCTATCCTCCTGTGTTTGTGATAAGGGGCCTGGACTGGAGGTAACCTTGTGAATCTCAAGTGGGCCTCTGATAGTTCTTTATTCAAGCTGTCATAAAACATTTTGACAGGCCAAGGCTATTCAGGCATGCCAACATGAAATAATACTGGCCTGAATTTGAAGATATTGTTAGAAGAAAATGGTAGGAGGAACCCAAATATAAATCTGAATTGCTTGACTAAACTCCCCCATTGTACTTGTATGTTCAAGTGTAGCACTTGAGGTCACAGAAAGTTGATGGGGATTGATATTATATATATGATACTCCATTAAATATAGTGTTATAAAGGCTGTTTTAAAATATAGTTACTTGTAAGTTTTCAAGTTAAGTGTCTATGTTTTAAGTTACGTTTTTGAAAATCTGGTACCTCAGCACAGAGGAAGGTTGTCTAGGTATTATGGAGTAAAAGGACACCAAACTGGTGTTCACAGCTCTGTAACTAAGCTGTTGTCCTCAACACTGGGCTCAGTCTCATTCTGTACATAGTTATCAAATAAAATTAAACACTAAATCTTCAATCTACAGATGATTAAAAACTAGCTCAGAGAAAAGTATCTTATATCTGATGCTATGATTTAAAAAAGACTGTGTATGTTAACTGTTCTGACTGATTTGCTGGAGAACCAGATATCTTGAAAGTAAAATGAAGGAAATGAACAGTTATAAAGTCCCAGCATTCCTGGATCATCTATTAATCATTAAGTAACAGCTTTCATATTAATTCATTTACACTGTCACTGAATAAAAAAATGTCACTGATAATGGAGAGGAGGAAAGAAATTATTTAGCTAGCATATTCCTTTTGTTTATATACTGACATACAAGAATACATAATTGATCTGTTCCTTCAAGGACATAATGGGGATGTTAAAACTGAAAGCAGTAGCTTTTCTGAAGACGTGAAAAGCTTATAATGTATCTAAGAGAGGTAAACTTCAAATCCATCACTCCCAGAATAATAACATTTAAGAAACATCAGATTTTTATGAATTCTTAAAAAAACAGCTTCACTGCAAGGTGAATGATAAATAATTCTTATTCCATTATTAGTTTCCACCTTTCTTGCACAGATCATTAATTGACTGACTAAAACTGCATTTATGACACTACTTACTTACTGGTCTCTCCTCCCAACTAACAAGTAATAGAACAAGAGGAAATAGCCTAAAGCTGTGCCAGGGGGGATTTAGATTGGATATTAGGAAAAAAGTCTTCACTGAAAGGGTTGTCAAGCTTTGGAACAGGCTGCCCAGGAAAGTGACTGAATCACTGCCCTGGAGATATTTAATAGACATGTAGATATGGTTGCTTAGGGACATAGTTTAGTGGTGGACTTGGCAGTCCATGGTTTAAAGTTGGATTTGGTGATCTTAAAGGTCTTTTGCAATCAAACAATTTTATGATTCTAGGATTTAGGTAGCAACACACCCAAATTCCAGGAGCATGAACAATTGCCAGCTGATCTGATTTTTTCAGGGCAGAAAGGCAAAACAGAAACCTTGATCTGATTTTATGGAACTTTCACTAGAACTAGTCATTTGAAAATGTGTGCATTGAGAAGATGCTATAAATATGTGACTAGTGACTACCTCATTCTCCATGTGATATTACATTATCATGATTTTACCATATATAAACTAAGATTAACTGTATTGCTTTTAAAAAAAATACATCTGATGTATTTAAGCTACAGCTGCAAATATTGGCAAGCTAACAAAGGCTATACACAATATACCATGACTAAATGGCAAGTTCTACTGATATGAGAGTTATCAGATATCGGAGAAGCGTGGAAACCCGGGCATTGTTCTGTGTCGGAATTTATATTCAGATTAATTCTAGTATATGAATTTGCAATTTCAGACTGACTTAATGACTGACTCTAAAAGAAATGAAAACAGTTTTCATTTCTCATGTTAAAATGATATTACAACTGAAATGAGAACAGGTTAAAATTATAAACTTTTTTAAACAATATTTTGATAAAACTGGAACTATTCTTGCATAAGTCTTCCTCTTCCCTCAATTTTTCAGTTTCCAGTAACCCAAGAAATATGTATTTTATTTAGTTTTCCCAGGGTTCTAACATAAATTCAGATAGTAACTGTGATTTTAAGGAGAGGCTTTAGTTGCTATTCTTCACTAGGCAAGTGATTCTAGAACAGAGAACAGTAATGAAGTAGCTGACCTTCCTTTTCATATTAAATATTCTTTTTTTACGGACATTATGTCTTGTAAATATTGATGATACAGTATTTTCAGTAGCAGAAAACAACTGGGAAGAACAGCTTCACCAGATTGATGCAGTGACCCACACTTTCCTAATCTGAAATTTGCCTGATGTAAAGATCATACAATCACTTAGCCACAGGTCTCTCAAATACTGCACCTCAGAGGGCTCATTAGGACAGGGTGAAAAATTTATACAAAGCAACCAAAATTAAAAAAAAAAGCAGAATGAAAGCAACAGTATATCATACACATGTATGGAAGTAAAACCATCTGCATGAGTAATATTGACTTTAATCTGCATTTTTTTTGTGTGGGTCATATTTTTATAGTGTTTAACTTCCCACTTGCTATTTACACAGCATTTTTTAATTTCTTGTGGCTTTGTCTTTCATAAAGTGTTTTTTTTCAGTATTGTCTACACTACTGCAGTCGGGAATTTTCGAAAGAGGAAAAAAAAGCAAAACACTTACAATGAAAGTAAAGTTCTTCATCCCCTTCTTGATCAGCTTTGCTATAGCCACAATGCCTGAAAAGAAAGACAGCAGTTTTACTGGTAAATAATGATTTATAGCCCCACATCTAAAGCCTTGACAACATTAGCTTTGCAGGCTGGGATTTTCAGGCACTGGACACCTAACTCCTGTAGGCCCTTTGAAAGTTTCAGCTATAAGTCTCTTGACAGCAGAATTTTAAATAAATCATGAACAGATCCAATCAAAAGGTTTTTTTATCAAATACCAGTTGGGGCAGGTCCTAAAGAGAAAATTCTAGTTCTGGCTAAAAGCTTCTACGGATAAAACAGAGGATTAAAGAACTTGAAAGCAGAACACAGTTTTACATTAATGTATTCTTTAGCTTACTGCTGTGCCTCTTTTTCTGGAATGTAAAGTCATTTAAAGGCTGATCAGATAAAGTGTGAGACTTCTCCACATAAGCAAACTGAACAGAAAAAGGGACTTTGAGGAGTACAGGTAAAGAACCTGCTAGGGGTTCCTTTTACTGCACATTTACATAGGACAAAAAGAACATCTTGATTTACATGTGTCTTTCTAAAGTATGAGGACAAACCGTATAACTAATGAAATAATTTAAATAAAAACTGTCCTTGATAAAAATGACTTCTGTTTCAGTTTTAAAATTACCATCCCAGAGTAGACTATATCACAAGAGTTCACAGGAGTAAGGTCAGATGCGCTTATGCCTATTCAAGGTGCAATACCTTCGCCCAATGATGAATCCAAACACCATGAAGACCAGAATGATGGTTCCTGCCACAGCAACCACAGCTATGATAATAACAGGATTCTGTTCACTGGAAACGGCTGTGGCTGCAAACAGAGCACAGTGCAGAGATTAGTTAAAAATTACTCCCTACAAAGGAACTGCAAAAATTAGGTAAACCTTTATAAATTACAGACTAAAATTGATAAAGTTAGTCTAAAGATGGGCGTCCATTGGAAATTCATCTAAATACTGGAACAGTTAATGATTGTCTGCAGGGAATGAAAGGGATTATGCTGGCATTGACTTGGTCAAAGCAGTACAGCCATTAGCCAAGACATTAGCCAAGTACAAGCCATCAGCCACTTCCACTCCCTCCTATAGCTGTGCCACCTTCAGTTCTCCCCAGTGGTTGACTCCTTCCTAAAGACCTGGATATCCCTGTAAGGAAGGCCAGTAAGAGAATATTCCCTGAAGAGTCTGTTCCTGTCCTCTCCCCCTAAAACTGTTTGACATGAAGTTGATGGTACCCAAGGAAGGTAGTGTCTTAACTATAAGAATGTTTGAGATTAAACACCACCTATAAACACAAATTTCCTAGTTAGCATATTTTTATCTCTTACCGCTATTAATCACTGTAAATTGCTATTACTTATAATTTGTTTCTGTTAGCAACAAAAAGGTGCTTCCAAATATACAAAATGGAATTCTCCATGCTTCAGAGAATTTACATTTACATGCTAAAATATCCACATATTATTGCTCTTTTTATTCAGATATGCCAATACTATTAATGTATGCAAATATATTCACGTCACATTAATGTACACTGCGGATGTAAATATTTAGCCAGAGAAACCTCCAGGTTTGTTAAATACATTGGTTGCCTGACACCTAATGAGAGTGGCCGTATACTCAGTTGAATTAGATGAGCACACTGCTGAACTCCATGGAGCTCTGCTGATTTGTAACAGTGAGGATCCAGCCCAAGGGACTGAGAAAAAAAGGAGGAGACACCAGGCAGTGCTGCTGAGCAAGGGACTATGAAAGTGTGAGTTATCTGGAAGCAGCAGAGACAGAGAAGAGGGGGAAAAAAAAAAAAAAAAAAAGGGAAACCCAACTGATAGCTGATTAAATTTTAGATGGTATGTTAATATGTTTGAATGCCGGTAGTGGTGACTGAACACAAATGTCTACACGAGGATTTTATGAATTCCAAAGAATTGGGTTCCTGTTGCACACTTAGAGATTCCCATAGAAACAAACAACCCAGTCCTTTCTTTGCTCTGCCTTGTGAGAAGTGGGCCAATCAACATGGTTTATTTTTCACTGACCTGTACCAGTTGCTTCCCCACAAAAATAATGTATCTCTTGTTAATCTACACAGATAGCGAATAATATGCATTGAGAGGAAATTTCCTTTCCCCTTCCCCTAGTTCATTTCCTAGAGAAACTGCAATTTTTCTGCGTTCCATCTAATGCAGGTAAAGAAGATCTCATCATTCGTATTGTTTTTTAACTTCACAGGGGGAAGTGGTGGATTCCCCAACATTTTAAGATTTGACTGGACAGGGTGCAGGGCCATTTTGTATAGATGGTCTTTTTGCCAAGAAAGGTTGGACCAGATGACCTTTGAGGTCCCTTCCAACTTGGTACTCTATCATTCTAAGAAAAATCTGCTTAATCAACAGGGCCAACCAAATGGTGCCAACCAGTTAAAGAGCCAGGAGAAATTCAGGTAGGTAAAATGACTTGCTTGACTGATGATCATTATACATATTCTTACATATACATACATACATGTAAGTATACATATACACACACACACACTATATACATACACATATTCTTCAAATACTTCTACTTTTTTAAAAGCTGCATTCAGAAATTACTGGAAGCGTGAGAAGCCAAGGCCTCTTAACTGTAGCATAACCCTGGTTTCCTGCTCACCTGTACAGGTATATTTCTTATAAATGAGCCAATAAAGGTCTTACTTCGAAATGTTAGCAAAGGAATAATTTGATTAGCCTGAGAGTTCTGATAAATCTATGAGAAAGAAATAGTTTTGTGTAAAACAATTCTGGAAGAATTTAATGAAATTTACTGTCTTTTTGCCAACAATTTAATTATTTCTGAAAACCATATACAGAAAATTGTGGATGCTTATTCTTGATGGGAATTAAATTTAGTAATGTCCTCTAAAGATAATGGAAAGAAGCCACTTTTAGAAGTTTCTTTAATGGAAAGAGAGGACATTTTATGTGCCATGTCAAAGCATAAAACTGTCCTGTGACAAGAAAAATCTGCTGTGCACAATAGTCATGAACGTTTCTGGTTTATAAGCAGTTCTTAATCATCTGAGTCAGAAAAAGGGTACATGAGCATGGGCAGTGATGCATTTATTCTAGGATTTCCTAATCTTCCATATGTTCACCATATTCTAGTCAAGATTGTTTACCTCTGAAATTATCTTTGCTAATCTTAGTGGCTACCAGTATGCTTACATTCAGTATATAAAAAATATTCACATAATTAAAGAATTGTTGGGGAAACATTTTGGTCTACTATTTTTAAACCATTATGGATAATAAATTAGATAATTAGCAAAAAATGATTACAGATTATGACAGACTTTTAATTTGTTTTCCAGAAATCCACTCAAAATAAGAAATTACTTCTGCCTGTACCTCAGGTTCCCATCCTACAGACTATTTCTAGATTATTTCTAAAGCTTCAGACTATTTCTAAAGCAGAACTCCATGGAAGGAAAGCATGCTAGCAGGCAAAGAGCTAACAATATTAGTAGTTACAGTTTATTGCTGCTATTATGATAATTGCTATTTCAGTTATGTCTATTAAATATATACTAGTATTAATTACTGACAGCTTTCAAATTCTGCGTAGAACCAAAGTGGTATCAAGACATAACTACTGTGTTTGAAGAATACCCACAAACATCTGTCTGCAGTTAATAAAATGCAATAGTGTGTGTCTGCATCTTAGACATACTGCATAAAGTGCAGAGAGCAGAGCTGGCACCTATGCCTTTTGAGCCTTTTGTAGGTTATGTGTTCTCAGATCCAAATCTGGCTGACCTGCTGGCAGGCAGGTCGACCTGAAGCAAATGACCCAAAACAGAGTAACCAAATTTGGATCTGCAACAGAGAAATGAAGCTGGCAGGGACACAGGCAGCTCCCATGAATGGGCTCACGGCTGCCAGGTCTCAGTGACGGAAGAGTTTCATTCTGGAGATTCAAAATGTGGAAAATTTTCTTTAAGCATGCATCAGATATCTACATGATTTGTGGGTAAAGTTATCAGTGTGGTTTTTAGACAAATAAGGGCACATGATTGGTTTCAGCATCAAGGAAAGTACAAGCTCTCCCAAAATGTTTTCTCCTGCTGAGATGTCACAGCCAGATTCCCCGGTGTACTGTACTGAAAGAGTTTGTACTTTAGCTTCATAGTTTCCATTAAGAGGGGTTTTGAGAACCTTAAAGAAACCTAGTATCTTTGAGACCTCTGTTTCTTTACTAAACCAAGTTGAAACTGGCCTGTGAACTCAAAATGCATGAAGGATGGGGACACAGCTTAAACAAGACACACACATATAAGTTAAACTACACAGCATTTTCAGAAAATCAAACAAGGAAAAAAAGATCTGGGGATGCCTCTGTGGGCTGAAAGTTCCTCTTCCCTCCTTTCCCTGGTTACAGAGAAATCTAGTACTGTTACTCACCACTACTCCTCTTGTGGGAGGGATGGAGTTTTATATTTCAGTGAAAAATTTTCTTCTTTGTGTTAGAAGGACATTAGATGAGAAGAACCTGGTATGTTACAAATCTGGCTAATTTTAAGGCTGTAATTTGTAGCTCTATTCCTTTCTTGCTTTACTTGCTACTACTACTGCAAGCGTTCATTTCCCATGAAACTAATTGTTTACCTGTGGCTTCTTCTAGTGTAGCAACATCCAGTCTGGGGCTGTAATTTCCATAACCAGCAGCAGTAAAAGCACGGATCTGGAAAACATACACTGTTCCTGGCTTTAAGTTATTAATAGAAGCTGAAGTGGACTTGGTTTTCACTGTTGAGTAGGTCCTTTCCCTTTGATCCTGGAAACAATAAGACAAAAGATTAAATGACATTTACAGGTCACATTTTATCATGGTTGCACATCAGCAACTGACAGCCAGACTGGGTAGTTTATTTCAATTTGTTGAATGCTTTTTTTCCCAACATAAAAAATAAAGCATACTCTGTGGAGTATTACAAAACACTGTCAAAGCAATGTGAAGCTCTAAGTGTAACATAAAATTCAAATGGGATGCTCATGTTGTTACTCATAAAACATCCAGGCCTAAAATGATTGCTTCTTGGCTCCAATTCCATTTTGTGAAATTTTCATGAGAAAATAGCTTGACCACAGCTTTCCAGAGGGATCTGTGGTGTTTAAACAAGTAAAGGACAGGGACATCTGTTCTTTCATAGTAAGAACACCTTCCCTTGTTACCTCTCAATGCTTTTAAAAAATACAACACTGCCAATGTGTAACCGGCTGGATTTTGCACTGAATTCTAAGATTCTTACTCAGTTTTCACATATTTTTTTTTCTCTGACCTATACTCTTTTCTCAGGTTTTGACTTTATTGGCATCAAGAAAGAAGCTCACTATGACACCCCCTGAATTTGAAGCTGTAGGATTACAAACCCTATGACTAATAACTCACTTTCAAATACTACAAGACCTGTATTACAGATCTCTACAGTATACAAAAAGCTCCACTTATTCATCACATTTATTGATCGAGATTATCTTTCAGCATAGATATGTGCAGCCCTGTTGATTTTCGGTGGCAGATGCAACCCTGATTTGAAGGGCAGAAGAGATGAATTAACCAACCATCTCAATACACCAAATGACCAGAGAAGCATAAGCCGTACAGGGCATTGATATTGAGATGGATACAGAGGGAAAGAATAAACCTGTAACTCATTTCAATAGCACTTTGCCAGCTAGAAATGGCAGAGAACCTTCCCATTTGGAGTCTGTAAAGCAGCAAAGGCTTTTGCTGAAGTACAAAGTTAAAAGTAACATATATGATTTCTTTTCTGAGATTCAGTAATGGCTTCTTCTGGGTCTTGTCCAGGCTGTCATTTGAGCAACCCCACCAACTTGGCTAGCAACAATTTTCATAACTTTTCCAAGAGGATTTAAATAATCTGTAAGTGAGGATCATGGTGGAATGTATGTTGGTATGTGAGAAAGAACAGGAATGCTTGAGAGATGAGAAACAAGTGTAAGAAAACTGTAAACAGTCAGATCCAGGACTGTAAACAACACTGGAATGTCAGAGCTTGGGGTTTAATGCATAAATGAGCCTTATTTGAACTGCCAACAGTTCTTGCATTCAAAATAAAGAGATAACAAAGAAACAAAAATAAGCTGCACTAGAAATCTCACAGGACAGGGTTATTTCGGAGACTTCAGGCAGTTTCCACTACAGCTCTAGCCAGAAGTGAAGGGTGAAAAAAACACTTAACAGAATATTTCAGAACCACAAAAATGTTTGATTTAATTTGGCTGTAAAAGGAGCTGAAAGCTCAGATTTTATTTTTTTTAAATTTCTTTTAAACTAATGGAAAAAAAAACAACTGCCTCTCTCATTCTGAGTAAGAAGTTTATGAAGTATTTTTCAAGCTGAACTGCATCATTTTGGAAGGAATGCAAGCATTAAGTATTTCTGTTGAAATTGTCTCACAAAAAAAAGGTATATCGTTCACTTTATCTGGAAATGTTTGTAGGATGCGCTGCTGCTTCTCTTTAATTCATTTCACTGTAATAAGTAAAATACTGGAAGTTTTCCTTCCATTATAAAACAAGTTTAACATTAGTTCTTGTATCTGCAAACATAGGAAACTGGCAATGAAATCCTGCTGCTGATGTGTATGAACATGAATATACAGGGAAAATAATAAAAGCCACATTCTGAAAGTTAGCATTTTATGAAAACTCTAGTATGTTCAGCACTTTAATTTTCCACTATCTCTTTAAATTATTTATTTTACTGTAAGAGATTAGAAATTAATCTGCATATTAGAAGGCCCAAGCTTTTTCAGTTTGTGGTTGTTTGGGATTTTTTGTGTGTGTGAAGAACAGCTTTGCCTTTGGTAAATATGTAAACTTTTTAAAATGTATGCACTTTATATGTGTGCACACACACACACAGGTTTGAGGAACAAAAATTACCCGGTAAAATTAAAATTCTCTTTTTGTTTTGCTTTCTGCACACATCGGGTAAATTTTGCATTGAGTCATTAAAGTGAACAACTTAAACTAGAAGTTAGCATCAACAAATAAACATTTTATTCCCTTCTCAAATGATATAAAGATCTTTTGATAAATATATTTGTGTAATTCAGCACTGAAAATCAGATATGACACTTGATATTAGATCCAATCTGGTCTGAATTTACTCAATTCTGTTACCTAGCAAGCTGACATGCTCTTTTTGATAGAGAGGTACTATTACCTCTTTTGCAGGGATGAAACAACTTCACAAGTGATCACAAAGGAGCTCCTTTGTTAATCTCTTTGTATTTTAATTTTTTCTTTTTTTTTTCTCCCAGAATGTTTTATAAAAATTAGGAGTAAGTTATGTGCTACAGTAAATTTCTCAGAGAATCTGGAGGAGCCAGACTTAGTCCGAGTCCCATGGCAAACACGGATCTATACAACCTGCCTTCAGTTTGCTTTCACTGGGCTTATGGTTGCATGTGGCCCTACTTATATGCTTGTCAGACTTTTTTTATTCTGGAGTACTTCAAAGTTATCATGAATGAAGTCCTAGACACACTGAAATGAATGGAAAAACTCCGACTGACATCAATAAAATTGCAATTTCACTCTTACCAGAAACAGAGATCACTTCATCTACTATTGAAAAGCAGCCCTTGATTCATTATTGTGTTGGGAGAACAAGTGAAAAATAAAGCTCACAATGCTGGGACATTTTAAAAGGACAAATAAGGAATGTTTATCAGGTGAAACTGCAGGCAGTGCTTTGGAAGTTTTCAGGCATGAAGTCAAAGCTGCCTAGCTCAGAAGGAAATACAAAATGCAGTCAAGAGTTGCATTTGATACATCATCTCAAGATTGGAATCACAGTGACACAGAAGGAAATAAAACAAGCTTTATGCACAACATAGAAGATACAGGAAAATGAAAAATATAATGGTAATTTATCCATAACTTAACAATAAATTTAAAAAAAATGGGAAAAAAAATAATATTTCGAGTGGATATTTTGTAGTTAGGATATCAAAACACAACCTGAGACATATGATAGCAATAATAATTGCAGGGATTTGTTAGTTATTAAAAATGAGCTAAATCACTGTGACTCGGAAGACACAGGATAGCTGATGACTTTAACATTGTTCCACAAAACAGCAAGCCAACACGAAACAAACAGCACACTGTTGTACAATACAGATAATCTTAGCACTTACTTTCTCATAATACTTGATTTCATATTCAGTAATGACTCCATTGGGATGTTCTGGTTCCTGCCAGGAAAGCTCCACACTCCTCTGCAGCACTCTCTCTTTCATTACTCCGCTAACTTGCGAGGGAGCTGTTTGGACAAGATGTGTCAATAAATAAAAAGCAAATTTGTCGGATGCCTAAAATCAAATGTCATTACTGATCCACCCCATGCTGAGCCACTTTCATTAAGGTAAAAGAAAACACCTTTTCTTAGCTCACAATTCAAAGCTAATGAATATTCAAGCAAGACCCTATTACTGCTCATAAACCTAGAATGGAATTGAATTAAAGTGCAAACAGCAAAAAGTGGTATTGTTCAAGTTAGTGCAGAACCGAAATTCATGATAGGAATAACAAGCAAATAAATTCTGAGATAGCGATGTAGATTTTTAGATCAATGTGCAGTAAATCAAGAGTCTAAATATTTATTGCATGTGCTTCTGAAATGTGTAGATTTTTGAAACAAAATCACATATAACTGATTTTGATTCTTCTCGAAAAATAATCAGTTGCACTACCTGATTACAGCATGACTTGCTGATGAAAACAACTTTGGTAAGAGACTAAACCCCCTCTTTTTCATTAGTTCAAACCTTCCCAGGACATTCTTTCTGCAGAGCTGAAGTTTCCATATTTGGTCTTGGCATTTTTTGAAAGTGTGAGACAATTTAAGAAGTAGATCTTATGAAATAGAGGGAACACTATTTTCCTCTACCTCACTCTGCAGAGATATACATATATGCACATTTGCATGCATACACACAAGGTTTCCTAATAAATGTTACCCACAAACAAGCACCCTTTAATATAAGAAAACCAAACCAACAATGTACAAGCATTACAGAGACACTGTCTCTCATGTAAAAATGTTTAAGAGTTAATGTAATAAAATGTGAGACTGAAAAACTTGCTTCATCTGCTTATTTCGCATCAATCAAAAAAGACTGCAGATTTTATGCTGATGTGCAGTGCCAAAGGTAGTCAAACATCTCACTTTTCCTCAAACATACATAGTGCCAATAGGAATGTAGCACAAAAGTACTGTAAAACCATGGGGTCTTTAAAAAACAGCTATGGCATTGGAAACACACATAATTTGATCTTTCAATCCAGTGGAAATAATTGAGGGGTGTAACACTGTTCGTGCAAAAGATAAAGAGGGGACCTGATCCTTAGCCCCCTGCAGTTAAAAGCAAAATGGCATTTATTTCCAGAGGAACTTGTTCATATTTGGAGAGCAGACTCAGAGACAGGGAAGGAAATAAAAGTTAGAGATTAATTGATTTGTATCTATTTGAAGTATATAATCTAGTACTGATTCTATACTTGTTTCTTTGAATAAAAATTCTGAGAATTTTAAATCTTTTTCTGGGTAAAACCAAGAACTATCATATTTCAGAACTGCATATAAATCCTTTAGTATGTAAAATGCTGTACACTCTTCAAATAAAACAGGATTCTTATCCCATGCAATAACTAGGTGAACTTCACTTTCTGTTTTACCTTCTTCTTTGAGTCTAATTAGAATAATTTTCGTTCTAATATCTTTAGATCATACACTTTCCTCTAATTTAAAAAACACAGAAATAAAACATCTAGAATGCAGACTCCTGTAGTATTAAGCATAAAAATATCATGATAAAATATCTACAGCACAATCAAGACAATAAAAAACGTTAGATTTTATTGTTAACTTTTTATTTTAATTATGAAGTTTCTAGCCTTTCTTATTATAACATGTATATTCAAGTGGTTTTTAAATTAAACTTATTTACATTTCATTAGAGGCTCCAAGAGTCCATGAAAACTAAGGACTGAACCCATGCATAATAACTTTCTTTATGAATTATTATGTTGTATATAATCAATATAATCAAAGTTTAAGACCCCTTAATGTAAGCTGCCTAACAGATCATATAATAAATTTGAATTGAACAAGCAGCAAAAATTGATACACCACTCCAAAGCCCAAGTCTACCTCCTGCCCTTCATTTTGCTCTTTCTAAAATCTGAAAGAGTTTTTTTTTACTTTCTAATTAGTGAAATATATTCTTTTTCGTAGCTAAGAGTCTGGAATGCAGCAAACTAATTTACTCTGTCTAGTTTTCTCTGCTGTGATTAACTAGTTGTCTTCATTGTCTAAATGAGTAGCACAGCACCCTGGCTGAATTTCAGAGAGGTCATTATGTTTCATTTATAATGTTCTATCTCATTCAGAAAAACTACTTCAAATTGCTAATTTTACATTTTTAGATGTCCAAAATTGTTGTGTTCATACTTATCATGAAACAATTTCATATTACCTAGGTCACTGGAGTTTGTTCTCAACATTTGCTGCCTTTTGTTTCAGCTTATCAAATCTTTTCAATCCGTTGGTCATAGCATTCTTTTTTTTTAAGCAGTGAAGCAAAATGAACTTGCCTTCTCTGGCCTTAGTTAACTCTATGTATGTGGGGAAGAAATGGCAATGCAGAGAAGGAGGAACAGAGAAGGGGGGAGATTTTAATCAGGGAAATGTGAGATTCCTACTTAACATCTGTACAAAGTACATCACAAAAAGGCATATTCCATTCTTAAGGAATTCCAATTCAAAACAAAATCTTCAGTGGTTCATCAACATCACAAGATAGCATTCAAAATTCTTAAATCAATGTACTCTTTAATATATTTCCTTTCAATTAATATTATCTTCATTCAAGAATGGTCAGCTTAGAAACTGACTGCAGTTTGTTCACTTGTTTGTTTGTTTTGTGTGTGTTTTGGCTTTATTTCCTCTCTATCTGAAAATTTTGTGCTACTTCCATTGGTAGAAGAACCACATTAGGAAGAAGAGAAAGTCCAGCCTTGCAGACTCTGTATGCTGGAAGCTCTGAGGGCAATTCTGTTTTACATAACTCCCATACCATGCAATATTCCTAAAGTGCAGTAAGTTACTTAAGCTTATTTTGTGAGCCCATGTTTGTCAGGAGAGAATCAGCTGAAGGCAGAGCATCCTCCTCTGGCAAGGTACACCAGCCTGCTGCTACTGCAAGGAAAACTCTCTAAACCAGAGCAACCACATAAGCCAATTTATTGACATGAGAGGCTAGTTGTATATGCTATCTTTATCCTGCCTTCTGGGTTGCATTTCTTGATCTGTACTTAATGAGAGTGAACAACTCAGAAGCATTTTGTTCTTTTTTCTAGTATAATAATTTCCTTTGTATTCCCTTTCTTACAGACTGTTTGGTATTCATGCTTTATTTGTTCTGGCTCCTGAGACCTCCTTTTAAACCTTTAGCCCACTTCTCATTGCCCATCCATGTTAATTAATTAACAACCTATTTATAGTTTTGAAGCAACTGTGTTTGAGCTGGCTTGAAAATGAGTTAAAGCATACAATTCATCCCTAAAAACAACATAACACATGGTATTAAATCACTAAAAGAAAGATAACTGTATTAAACCAGAATTTAAAATACTGTTTTTGTTTCCATTGCTAGCTAAACAACAACAACAAAAAGTATAATAATAGTAGTAATAATAATAACAACAGCAACATATAAACAACAATAAAAACAAAACACCACTCCCCCCCAGGCACATACACAACACACCACCCCTCCACACCCCCCCAAACAAAATCCCAAATAATGAAGTTGTTCTTTATAAAGTTACTTCTTACAGCACTTCTTGACAGATAAGCACCCTGTCCTGAGTGACTTGAGAGTGTTTAATCCCTACTGTATCACTTCAGATCACAGAGAAGCATCACTTGTCAGAATCATTATTTCCATAATATATTACACTGGGGAATACAGGCTGTTCAAAACACCATTTGCTATCAACTTTCCTTCTGATATACCTCAACTCTTCTTTTTCTCCATCCTGCAGACACAACATCCAATGCATCAAACACACACAGCCTCTCAGGACTAACAGGCAGATGTACCCACACATGCTGCATAAGAAAGCAGTTTGAGCACGACAGGCCATCAACACACTCATTCACCTTTTTTAATGCTTCAAATATACCACTCAGAGAAAGGAAAAATTGATTTTTCACCAGGTTTCAACACCACAACCACAGAGAAATATAACTCTGCTGGGTTTTACTGATAAAGCCTTCAAGTTATATAGATTTCAAGCTGGTCATCATTTTCAGATCAAGTTATAGAAAAAGTTAAAACTGAGGTGTCAAAAACAGTGTGATATTCCAAGGAAATATTCTGTTCCAGAGAAGATACTGCATCTGGTAAACATGTTTTACATCCACACTGCTAAGCCAAGCATATAGTATATTAATAATATGTGAAAATAATTAGGTATACAGAACTGTGGTGATTGTTTAGAAGGCACTGCTTTTAGTCCAGAATCCTCTGAAAATGTTGTAATATAATATTGCTCATGCCTTTAATCTCTCTCCTTAGCTATTTTCTGTTTCTCATGCCAAACATTTCCCTTCATACACAGTGTACTTTCTAAAAGTCAGAACACGATGCAAAATTAAACCTTTTGCACTTTGTATCAGGAAAACAATAACAACAACAAAATACAAAATACTAAACCAAAAAAAATAAAAATGAAAAATGAAAACACATGAAGCTGGATTTTCACATCTGAAAGGAACTAGGAATAATGTACCAATTGCTAGCACAAAAACTGCTCTAACACCTTTTTGTTGAAAAAAGGTAACTTGGTAAAAGAAACCTACCTAGCCATTTCTTAAAAAGTCCTGAATCTTGAATGTGTCTCAATTCTATCAACAGCATCAGTTGCATACTTTTAATTTGATAGTTTTTTTTAAGTGTCTCTAGAGGCAGCATCCTGGGTGTTTAGTAATTCACTGTATAAAACAATTAAAAATCCTCAGAAATAAGGGTTTCATTCCTGCAGTCCCACGTCAAGCAGAAAGTTGCACAAGTGAAAATAAGTAAATGCTCCCCAGTGCAGGACCAGACTCTCTATTCATAAATGCTACCAAAACTATGTTCGCAACTCCAGCTTAATGAATTGCTATATGAAGACTAAGGAATGAACAGGCTATCAGCCTTCCTTAGCAAATTTAAAATATTATTTTATCTTATAATAGCAATAAGGTACTTAAATCTATCTGAGCTTTGTCCTCTACTAGCTGAAATCAACAGTAACAACACTCCTTTCACAGCATGGGACCCTTATAGTACTTCCCAAAGGACAAAAATTCTTGGCTTTTTGCCTCTTTCCTTTTCATATCACAAAGATATGCAGCAATCACTCAAAACCACTGGCTTTTCAAACTTCAGCAAAGAGAACAATTCTTACGTCTCTGTAAAACTGCATCTTAGGGCCCAATGTACATTTTATATTACATGAAACATTAACACCATTTTTCTGCAACAGTGTTCTACAGCAGTAGGGGGGTGTTTTGAGTATTCAGCCTGAAGGTCACATTGCTAACAGATGCAAACCATGGAAAAAGAGAGATATCAGCACCCCAATGGTTATAACCTACTATTATTTTTTCTTAATATGTCTTTGCCGTCTCCTTTCTTGGCAGAAATCTTCAGATAACAGAGTTGCTTTGACTCTATGTCTATTTTAAAGTGAGATTGGAATCTGGCCTCTTACCAATAACAAATGGAAAATGAACCCATGTATATCTATGAAAATAGTAGCAGAAAATCATTCTGTTGTTAGCTCTTAAATGGTTGCTCAGGAAGAGAATACAGAAGTCCCTACACTCTATGAACAGTCCTGCACCAAGATTACCCAAATGGCACCCTTCAGCACTGCCTTGAGTGCTAATTTGCCCCCAAGAGAAAGTGTGTAAATGAGGTTATAAACTGGCCTCCCACTCTGCTCTGGTTCGCTCTGAAAGGAAATTTAGGCATCAGAATTGCCAAAATTGCGGAATAGAAGTGGTAGGCAAACTGATTTACACCCTGAGCAACGGCAGCTACCACAGTCAGGGGCCTGGAGCCAGCATGTGGCATTACTCTGGTTTTTATACTGGTCAGAGGCAGTGTGCCTCATAATACACACCCTCACTTGCTTCCATAAACACAGATGTCACTTAAACCAAAATCTTGACAAGGTGTCTTGAAGGTACTGAGCAAATGTTAAAGATTTTTCTGAGTTGGTACTTCCCTCATTTGTTTAATCTGTGTTCCATAGAAAGGCCTTGTGTGGGAAAAAATTATCTAAAAATACTTTAGCATATTTATTATAATAACAAAATTACTGAAAATTTCAGAGCACCATAACAAGGCAGTGCTATTCAAGCCATGAGAGAGATCTGCCACAGCTTGTCCTTTGAATGCTTGGGAAAAAAATGACTACATTTCTCTTTAGGTTTACACTAATATGTATCCTAATTTTCATGCTATTTTAATGATATTTCATGCAAAAAGATGACAGAAAATAATAGCTCTTAAGCAGAACATTATTAAATGGATAGATGGAAATTCATAAGATTTCTTTTTTTGTTACAGTGGATTTCTCACCCCTCAGTTAAGTCTCCACATGACAAAGCAGCCCATGATAAAAGGTTATTGAGTACCACTGTATTATGCCATTAGTACCCATTGCTTTGGATCAATGACAGAGAAATTCCCCACTGTGTTTACAAGCTGTAGCATTCAAAGAGAGACCCAAATAAATCAGATATTTTACACTAACAATATCCAACAGAGAAGCCATTTTAACTTCCTTCCTGACACACTTTACTTTCCGGCTCATAAATATAACACAGTGTGCTTACAATGCTCTGCAAGCATGAGCAGAGGCAGACACAGTCCCCTAGGCCACTTGGGGATGTCCTGAGTATGTGGTAACAGGCAATATAGTCAAGTAGCACTTGACTGCATTACTCCATTATGTTTTTTACTATTGCCTTCGTGGTTGAGAAACTCTCAAATTACCTGCTGATCTACAGAAGCAGTAGTTATTAAAATACTTTTGCAAATCAATTAATAAATGTAAGTTAAAAAAAAAAGAGAAAAATCAATGAATACATTCTGATTTCCCCTAATATTATCAGCAAAGTTCTAAGAAAGCTTATGCTTTAATAGCCTTCTAATCGAATGTGTAGTGATTTAGTTATCTTTTATATGTTTGATGCATTTTAAATATTTATTGGTTTGGTAAAGCCTTTCTCAAGCTCAAAACACACCAGCTGGAGCAATTTCATATGCTATCTGCTCTGGCAAAATTCTTGGGAGGGAAACCAATAAAGAGAAAGAAAAGGAACTTAACAGGAAGAAATGAAACAGTTCAGAAAGATCAGGGCTGACAGTTTGTCTATAATGTTTTGGTTTTTTATCTGTTCAGAGTCTACATCTAGACTCATTCTATGAGCTCCCCTGTTCCTCCTGCCTGACACCTCGTACAAATATTATTGTCATGCCTGTATCCCATTTCTTGTAAAACTGGCAACTTGGGCATCAATCAGTGATGAACGGATGCTGAGTTGCGTAACAAGTGACAACATTGACTCCCAAGGTACCCACAACTCTTGCTTTGTGAATAAAGTTTTGACATGTCAGGCACAAACCTGATTCTTACAAATGTGTTAGAGTAACAAACCAGTCTGACAAATAACAGAGAGGGGCTTTTGTTCTCTTGAAGCATTTGTTTTCCTTTGCAGAAGAAATCTTTCTATGTTAATTAGATTTTTCTTTTCTCCTGCCTTGTTTTAGGATTCATCTTTCATAACTTTTTTTTTTTCTTTTTTTTTTTTTCTTTAGCAGAAACATCTGCCACCAACCTTGCAGTAAATCCTTGGCACACGGGTATTATTCTTCATTAAAGAAAACAAAACACCACAAAAATCTCAAAGACAAGGATACTCTTTTCCCTGGTGGGCTACTCAGACACATTATGTTCTCCTGTCTCCAGTCATCTCTGTTGGCAAGTGTCAATTACAGACACAGGTTTTAGGTAACAGAAGGATAAAGCACAATTTACAGATACTTTCCTCTGGAAGCAGACAGGTGTAATGACTGAGACTGTTTGCTGTAATTGAATTTCATGCTGTCATCTATTCAGTCACAAAAAGATGTCAGCTTCAAGGATGCTACTCATGGGAAAACAATACAAAACAAAACAAAATAAAAAAAAACTTAATACATTCTCATTGCTACTGTATAGATAATATTGTCACCTGAGTTTGACTTCTCTAAAAGTAAAAGTTTTGCTAGAGGGTATGAGGTAATTAGAACTGTGTTATTGGAGGCCCACAAACTAGTATTATTACATTTATTTTGTGTAGGATGTCCAAGAGACAATGGAATGAATTTCAGCCCCATAACAAAGCATTTTGTTACAGACATAGCTAACAAAAATCTGGAAACAAAGTGCTATGCCAGAAAAACCCCACAGTTGATCAAATATTAACAGAAAATCATACAAATATTCCATAAAGATGTCAGCACAAACAATTATCACTGTGCCAGTGGTTTGATCAAACCGACACTTTCAAAGACAAAATTGTTGAGAGGGAGAAAAGAAAATATTACTTTACTAACATTCCCAACATGTGTACAATTTCTGTTCAAGCCTTCCAAATTCCTGCAAAATGCATAATAATGGGCATAGTTTTGAAAGCAACATGGGTGGTATTCCCAGGGAATGCAGGAAGAATTCTTTGCAAAAGATAGCAGGCTTTTTTTTTGGCTTTTTTTTTTTTTTTTTTTTTTTTTTTTTCCACTTTATGAGCCTGTACTTCTTCTCCCAAAGAGCATTAAATCTCTGGAATTTAAGGAGATAGATAGATAGATAGATAGATATATCTGTCTGGGAATCTCTGCTACAGTGATAAATATCAGAAGCAATAAGCCTGAAGTTAGCAACTATGCAGAGGAGCGAAAGTCATGTCTATGAGAGGGAGGTCAGGCACAGTGCTCGGCCTGACTCCCTTGGTCAGGGCTTGTGGAAGAAGCAGTTTTGCTGAGCAGAGCGAGGTCACTGCTGTGGAGAACTGCCACTGACATAAAGACAAGATTCAAAAATTTCCCTTGAAGCATGAAAATTCACATGCATTCTGACAACTGAGAAAAAATCCATTTGAGACAATGGTGATCGTCCCAAATGACATCATTTTGGTGAGTATGTACAAGCTGCTAAAAAAATGAAAAAGAAGAAGGAAAACTCTTTATCTTAGAGGCAGCACTTTTGGTAAAGTGAAATTAACTGATTGATTTGAATACACAATATAAATTAACTCTTGGCTATTAAACAGCAGTAATTACTTTAGAGATTTTGCACATATTTACTTAATAGAATACAAAATGTTTGTAGAAAAATATTTTCAGCTTGGTTCTATTTTCCTTTTTTTTTTGCAACCAATACTTTTAAAACATTGTAATAGAAATAACACATTTCTAGGACCTATGCAACTATATATGATAAATTGGCAGGATTTTTTAAAATTGTATCTCTACCATCTATTACACAAACAGTAAATTCTAAACAAAATTTCCAAAAGACCTTAAATATTCTTGACTTTGAGTAGACACTGGTTTGAAACTCTCCTCATTGCTTAAAATAACCTCTGATTTGGGGGTATTTTTTTATTTGACAACATGCTATGACTCAATGCTTCTCCAGCTTCTGCTCACCAGAAAAATTTGCACAAAGACTTGTCTGATGCAGGAACTTATTAAAATGGAAAAACATAAATCATTTAATGAGAGAATTTACAATGTGGTTTTAAAAGCTGTACATAATCACCATCTTTTTACACACTTTCTAGTGGCTTCACTTCCCTGAATGCTATGAGGCTCTGAGGGAAACTCAAGTTCTGTATCCAAAGGTTAACTTCTTGGAGATTTAGATTACAAAAATGTCAATTGCACAAATTATAAACCCATTTAACTTTCTGATTAGTTCCACTTCTAGCATAGCATTTAGGCCTTAATTCTGACCTCTCATCAATTATATTTTAGTTTAGCTGCATTGATTTTATCTAAGTTATCTTTGCTTTATACCAATGCATATAAGACCAGAATCAGGTCCTAAGGGTAAAGTAATTAAAAATTTAATTACCACAACTGATCATGCAACGTCGCTACATCATTAATTGGTTACTTTTTTTCTTCTTCTTCTTTTTTTTTTTTTTTTCTTTTTTTTTTTTTTTTCTTTTTTTTTTTTTTTTCTTTTTTTTTTTTTTTTCTTTTTTTTTTTTTTTTCTTTTTTTTTTTTTTTTCTTTTTTTTTTTTTTTTCTTTTTTTTTTTTTTTTCTTTTTTTTTTTTTTTTCTTTTTTTTTTTTTTTTCTTTTTTTTTTTTTTTTTAAACAAAAAGATTAGAATTTCTTTGCCAGTTTCACAGAGATAGCTTTTTATTCATTTATTTCAGAAAAGGTTCTGGATGGGATCCAGACAATCTAACTTAGGCACCTGGGTGCACCTACCCTTTAGGCGACTCCAGCTCTCCTAAATTAAGTGCTTAAGTTCCCTCAAATAGCTTTGCTCCCTGTGACAGAGAGGTAAGTGCTTTGGAAAGATCCAGAACAAGATCCTGCCTGTTTAAACCAAGACCCATAAATTTGAAAACATCTCCACTTTAAGGCCTTTAAAAAGCTTTCTCCACTGACTACATAGTGAATTTAGGCACTGATTTTAGGAGGAACAGATGTCCTAGTACATAAAAAAAATCTGACATGTAACATTTACATACTTTTTAAGTGAGGTAGACCTCATCTTCCTCACACATTATCTAGGATTTCTTCCTATCTCCTAAATTTTCCTTGTCAAGTTAAGGAGGTGTATTCCTTGATCCTTAGAGCATCTTAAGGTAATTAGTCTGGAGTCTGCTCTGACTTACCTCTCACCATAATCTTACAGGATCCAGGTCTCTACATACAACAGTTTAACTTTAATTAGCAAGCTGCTAGCTAAATACTGTAGCTACTTACAGAACTTCATAACTGTAGGGAATCCACTTAATCCTAAAAGAATGCTAAGTAGAACTGAAGAGTGAACCAACGTTTTAATAAGAAAAAAAACTACACACCAAACCCAGAACAATAGTTTCTGGATTTGATGCTCTTTCAATTTTTAATGGTATGAATAAACAGACTGCTCTGACTCCTTCCATCCTGGATATTGAACTTTAATCAATATCCAGGGTGAAGGAGATGAAAATGGAGCTCTTTGCAGTAATACACTGGCACACAACATTTAGTCAGAAAGGTTAAACTTTAAAAAAAGACTCAAAACTGTTTCTGTTTTATTGCAGAATTAGTCACTATACTGGAAAAATAAGCGAAGTTGCATAAGCGTCCTTGAATAGTTTATTATGGATCTACTTATCCTAAACATTACACTTTAGACATGACTCTTGATTCCCTCACTCATAGTGAAAGTAGTGGGAGAGTGTAGGTTTTATCTCTCCTTCAGACTGCATGCAACATATGCTGTCCTGTTGAACAAAAGTATGGAAAAATGGTATCTACACGTTTTACAAGTCCTTCAAGGTTGTAAGGATACAGCAGAAAGACAGTAAAACTGGAATGCCAAAAGAAAATCAAGTCTGAGTCATAACCACAGTACTATCCTGTGTTTTAAAGAAGATAGCTGTTTTCCTACACAGACTGTGTACGCTATTTTTCAATTATTATTTCCTTATGAGAGGTTTTGAGTTGACAGTAGAAATCATTCCTGCCTACATATACATATAGCACAAAAGCTGTATTCACCATCAACATGAAAAGACTTAAATTTAGTGATTCCAAGGCATATCACCAGTAGAGCAACTCAACAGATATGAGCGAGCAAATTTAGCTTAGCCAAACAATACTACATCATTTATACCAATACTGTATTAAATATAGGAATGTGCATAGTTGCACAGTACGTAAAGAGGACTATATCCTCTGAATATCAGTCTATCACCTTATTCATTTGAAAAAGCTTTGGTGACATTATTTATACTCATGAATGTATATAGAATACACATATTAAGATGGATATATATCAGAATAATGAACATCCATAGCTTGCTTCCCTAATGTGTATGGTCTCAGCACTGCTTACTGTATGAAATGAAAAATAAGTTAATGGTACTGCAACTTCCCATTATCATAAATATACTGAATTTTCATTACTCTCCCTCCCTTAAATGTGCATGTGTAAGCCCTGCCTTAGAAAATAGCTATGCTAGAACATTTAGAAACTCCTCTCGTGATCATGCAGTGATAAAAATACTCAGTCTACTCATCACCTAGTTATGTATTTCTGCAACTCTTTATGTGATCCCCACTGAAAAAGGTGCAACAGTAGAAAGGTTACTTAACTAATCAAAGCTCCACTGCACATGTGCTCAGGTATAGTAAAAAAAGAAAAAAAAATCCCCTTTTGTTCTGATTAGCCAACAGTGGCTGAATTAGTCATAAAACAGAGCTAGCAATGATAAAGGCATGTCTTATTTTAAATCTCTACTTGAAGGGTTTTTCTTTGTTTAACCTTGTAATTTCTCTAATCCAAAGTAAATTAAAGGTTTATGAGATATGCATTTAAAGTCAGATAACATAAGAACTCCTGGAACTTTTTATAACATTTGTATCCCACAGGAACCAATCAGAGCTTCATAAATGGGATAGATACCTTCAAATGGACATGACTACAAACTGACTTCAAGTGTGGAGCACACAACTGGCTTCTTTTTATGAAAAGAGCTTTTGCTATATACTGGCTGCATATGTCACAACATTTAAGATAGTGTGCAATTTATCAATAAATGCAATTCTCCTATCTTAGGACAAATTTCACCCTTCCCCAAGTTCTTCACTATCTGTCTGGACTGATCTCATTCAGCTTTTTGTTGCTCCAGGTGTGTCTTGAGATGGAAGCTACATCACTTGACTGGTGGAACTGTTATTTCATGCATCTTTTGCAGGTTTTGGATTATGATTATTATTACTTTTTTTTTTTAATTATTATTTTTATTGTTACTGCTCCGTTTTAAGTGGTTAGTCTAGTACTTGTTGTCTGTGACAGAAATTGCAAGATGTTAATTTCTAGTATTTTTAGCAACTGCTTACCCAAAGGTGGAAACTAGACTCTCTGATTTTAAGTCCTGAGTCTATGCAGTAGGTGTCTAATGAAAAACTCAAGAAGATACCTGGTCAAGGAAAGAGGCTGGCCTGAAAGGCCTCAAAAGAGACATCCTATCTGGTACAGCTCGGGCACCCACTGAGGGAGGCAAGACTTCATTCTGAGGGAGCTTGGAATACCTGTCACTCCTCAATAGGTTAACAAGCCATGTCCTGCAAGGGGTTGGTTTACTCAGAGCCTAAAATTTGTGTCGATACGTGACACACAGCTAAGTTTGGCAGATGGAGTCTACCACCTACCCATCTTCCTGCTGCAGTGAGTAACTTTCCTCCAGGATCTCAAGAAACTGCTCTCACTCCTAGAAACAAAATAGAACTTGGAAGTTTCCACAAATAATTTCCACAAGACTGTACTCACAAAAATGTAGGTAAAAAACCCACCGATATGCACGATACATTAGGAAAAAAAATCCAATCTTTGTTGGAAAAAATCCAACAAAGAAAATGTGAACTGCAGCATTTTTATGCAAAATAGTCTAAATCAGTGTGAAATAATCGTAGTTGCTCCTTTAGTTTCCATACTAGTCCATAGCTCAGGGACTACTGCACAAGAAGGGAAAGGAAGGGGAAAAGGAGTGGGAAGGGAAAGGGAAAGGGGTGTGAGTCCTTTTCAATCAATGCCTTCCTTCTGAGAAATCAGATGCCTGCATCTGCCTCATTGACTTTAACATGAATAAAGGAAAATCTGGAAAAAAATCCTGCCCAGCCCTGACATTTAACAGCAGGTGAAGTGCCATAACTGGTCCTGAGTACTGGCTCAGAATTTGTATAAGGTCAGGAATGCAAGCAGTTGGCTTGAGTTTAAAGTGAGCTTAACTGTCGGAGAAAAAAAAAAAAAAAGCCATTTTAATGACTTACTAGAGTCTCAAAGCAGGTTAAGCTGTCTGCACAGATACAAACAATGACGATAAATATGTTAGACTAAAGAAATTTGCCTTACCTATAGAATATCAATGTTTATCAGAGGAACTTTATCTTGTTCTTAACGGGTTGAATCATGCAAAAAAAAGATCAATAAAGGAGGATGTCTTTAAAGCTCCTCTGTTGCATAATCAAAACTACTTTGAAGAGCTAGCTCTGTGTTCATGGAGAGTTAGTAAACTGTCCCTGCAGGCACTGGTGACATTGAGCAGCTCAAAATACAGTATTTCACTTAAATCATATCTGACTCATTCTATTGGCATAAATATCACATGTTTAGCATTAAGCACTTTTACAACCTGCTTTATATTTTGCTTCCCTTTCCAACGGCTGTCTTCTCTTTTCTTTTGTTGCAAACATTTTTGCTTGTTACTTTTGCCTCTGACAGTTTGACGGTTATTACCTTAAGACATTGCAGGTGTTCTTTAGTTCTTTTCAGAGATCTATCTAGGTACCTAAAGCCTTCTGCACGTTAACAGGTGACTAATTCTTAATAGCATATCTTACAGAAGAAAGCTCAAAGGCAGAAAATACAAATAAAAATAAAATGACATCAGAAGCACTGAATGCTTTGTAAAAATCCAGTGGTATTATTTGTAAGCTGAAATGAAGAACAGTCTAATCACTGGCACTTTATAACATGGCACTACAACACTCAGGTTATAACAAATGGAATGTGTTAGCCCCTTAATTAGGCTATTAATCAGCAGAGCAAAAGGTGGATCAATAGCGCTACCATTTGCTCCAAAAACAGATTTCCAGATTGTCACTGGTTATCCAGATAGTGGCCGTTTGGCAGGGATGCTATTTTTGTTTAAACAGAACCCTTTGCCTCAGTCATTCCAGGGCTGAGAGTAAATCATCTTTCTTTCCCTTGTCTCCACAGTCAAGTCATTCTGCCAGGAATCAGGACTACAGGAATGGTATTTTTGTTTAAACAGAACCCTTTGCCTCAGTCATTCCAGGGCTGAGAGTAAATCATCTTTCTTTCCCTTGTCTCCACAGTCAAGTCATTCTGCCAGGAATCAGGACTATGGAAGAAAATAACTTCATATGAGAACAAAATTTATGAGTTTGAAGTTGAGAAGTGTCCACTGGCCTGCATCAGCTTTTCCTGGATAGAGCCACAATCTTTTCTGAATGGAAAATTCTCTTTCAAAAATAATGCAGACAGGACAAGAAGAAATGTCAGCCTTCCTTCTACAGATCTGTTACTCTATTATCTCTTTTCTATTAATGCTTTATAAGACTGATCTCAATTTTTTTCTCTGTAGACTTCCTGTCTTTATTTCAACTTGTTTTGTCTGTATTGAGAAGTAAAAACAATGACAGTGTTTCCAGCACTGACTCAGCTAGTATTTATGTTATGTTTCATGCACTTAAATGCGCTCAAAGATTTAAAATAAAACTGTGGAGTTTGAATAACAAAATGACAGAGATGAATGAAACCTAAATTCCACAGAATTTGCTATATGAAATGGAGACAAAAACTTTAGGTATCTCTAGAGAAGGAGAACTGAAGCGCATGGAAAAGGCAAACTTCGTAATTATGGCAAAATAGAGGTACTGTAAGAAAGGCTGTATCAAGCCACTCAAGAATGAGTTACAGTTTATATAGTTTAGTACAATCTCAGGAAGTTATACTTCTAGGTCTCATCTAATAATACTACAGAAAGCTTTTATTTAACTGTAACTTACAGGAAACAGACTAACTTAAACTTATATTTACTAAAGAAATTCCTACACAGAAGATTTTTCTCTGTGATCTTTGCCTACAGCAGATGAAGAAGAGATTTAAAAGTTACATAAGTAAAACAGGGTTGTACTGGTGTTGAGTGGTTTGTTTAAGAGACAACTATGTTTGAACAGAGATTGTCCAAACTGGGCTCTTTTGTACATCCTGCATCTTCCACCCTTTCAATTGTAAATAGTGAATTCACTTTAAAATAATAACTAGGACATAGTATCACTCTGCATCCCTCAGTTTTGACACAATCTAGTCAGCAGATAGCATCTACTTCTACCCTGTAACCCCAAGGGACTGGAAGGTAGGTGGTGTGTATCACTTGAGAGACAGGCCCCAAGAGCAAAATGCTGCCAAGGGCTGGAAAACCAAATTGTATCTTTTAATCACTGGAATCATCCTTGTGCTAAATCACAGCTAGGGGGAAAAAAAAAAAAAAAAAAAAAAAAGTACATATATGTGACTAGAATAAAAGATAGATCTTAATTAAATTAATTCTTGTCCTCGTTCTTTTTCTTCCTGACATTTTTTTTGTCATTTTATTCAAACAGAGTTTCCTTCTAAATAAAACTCGAGTCCTTTTTTGCCTTTTTTTTTTAATTCTCAAAATACTTTTTTTTTTTTTTTCAAGTTAGTTCTTTTGAAATTCCCTGCCTTAACAACGGTTTATTTAATGCACTCTGCAAAACTATTAATTTCTCAGCCATACACTTTTATTTACTGATTTGGTGTTTCCACCTTTCGTTTCAACTTTCTAAGTCTATTTTATTGTTTGCATTCTTTCACAGCCCTGAGGTAAACAAGAACCTCACCTGTGTATCTATCAGGATACAGCTTTTGAACTCAAACTCTGCTCAATGACAGTTGTGCTATGGGCTTTCATTCAAAATATATCACCTGGCACTTTTTTTGTTACTCTGGTTTATTCATTTTCTGCCCCCATTCATTGCAACATCAGCTGTGAATAGAAGCTAATATACCTTTTATTTAACTGCTCACCAGTTAAATAATTCTGCTCATCAGAAACAATCAATATTACAAATAACTTATGCGTTAATGACATAAAAGAAACAAAAAAGTGTTAAACTGATGACCCTCTAACTATCACAACCTTAGAGAGGCAATGGCAGCATATTTATAAATGCTGTTGGACTTCCATATTGCCAGAATGTTGACTTTTGCCAATTAATGACTCTTTGTATGTATGTGAGAATACTGTCCATTCTTGAGCTAGACAAAAATCCCTGGTTATACATAGAGATATTCTTGAAAAAGCACAGTAATTTTTCATTTTAGTGTTCTTTTATTCATGAGAAATGGCAAACTGAATTTGCGAAGATAATTAAATCCCCAAACCCACAAAAAAAAAAAATAAATCAAAGCCAAAACCAAAATGGGAATATGCTCATGTGAAAGCAAACCTGAGTTTTGCAATATAGGTTTTAGAATAACCAGGTGCTACCATCACAAGTATTAATATCTTTTAAATAGGTTCTCTATTTCAATGATCAAAGTTTCCTTAGTCACAGTTCCACCTGAAATATGTGTTGTTTACTAACATCCATTAAAATGTTTTGTGAAATAATACTTTTGAAGTATGTTGATTAAAAAAAAAATGTTCAGGAAGCAAGAAACATATACAGCCTTATAAGATGTTACAGATTTCCATCTAAAATGGAGCTGAGGGACTGATGTCCTTTAAGCATCAGCATCTGCACCAGTGACTGGAAAGTCCTCCAATGGTGACTTTGGAGAAGAAAAACTAAAGCTCATCATCATGCAATTTTAGGCACTAAGTGTAGCACCAAAGTTAAAGTCTCTGAGACTCCTCAGAGTAAAGACAAATTCCAGTCTAATATCCTTATGTCTTGCTTTTGGATTTAGGATTTAAAAGAAAACCCAAAAACTTTATCACTAGCATACAGACTTCTGGTTGGGTGCTAAACTGAAAAGGATTAAAATTAGGCCTGAGTCCTTTTTTTAGAAAGCGTATATGGCCAAACTTACAGAGATGCATTGTCCTGGGGGAGTCCAGGAAAGAAAGTTTTTTTATCAAAATATGCTCTACTGGTCAATTCCAATCTCGGTTGGTCAAAACTTGCCATAAACATCAGTAAAGCTAGTGCATGGGATAAAACCAAGCAAAAAGATACATTGAACAACAGACTCACAAAAATATATTTTTGACTGGAATTAACAGTGCTTACTTGCTCAGTTTTATCTATGCATTTATTTATTTCCTTACTCCTTCATTCTTAACTGTGGAAATGGTGGCATCGCTTTCTAAAACAAGGTGAGAGGAGAATTCAGGGCGCTCAGTTCACAGCACTGTTCCTGCTAAAAGCTGGGTCTGTTCAAGTGTAAACATCATTACATGTTAACAAAACGCAGGAAAACAAGATTGTGAGCTGGCTGTATATCTCTTCCAAATAGGTTTCTCCTCTGTACATCTAGGGCTTGCCCACAGCTCAAGGAGAACATGCTTCTGTCATTGAAAGGAAACTGTGTCAGAAATGTCATTCTAACATTTATTGCTTGTATGATTTTAGCTTACACAATCCTGAACAGTAAATGCTTGGTTTTTACTTCCTGATTACACCCATTTCTTCTTGCTATTTCTTTCTACAGATTAAAGCAAATTAATAGTAAATCTAAGTCCTGCATTGCAAAGAAAACACAACACATTTTAGCAACTACTGGTGCTGCCTTTGAGAATTACCCTGTAAAAAAAAAGGGCGAGTGGATACTGGGCATGAGGAGTTGGAGTATCTTGGGAATCAATGAGCAGGTGGGTGAGATATCCTAACACTTCCACATTGCAGCAGAGTATGAAATACATTTCCTAAGTTACAGTCATTAGAACTCTCCTTGTTCACCAAAAATGAATCTTGCTTGTGAGATCCAGCCATCTGATACAGAAGAGACTTTTTAAGGCAGAAGAAGTGGCTGCCATAATTTTATTTTTAAAGTGATGACTTACGGGACACTCGTTCTGCTCTTTTTTTAAAATATAGACCTTTGCCATGGGGATATCAAGTCAATTTTTTAGCTGGCACAAGTCAGGAGAGTGCCAGAGAATGCTATAACTTAATTTCTATGTACATATTACATCTGTAAATCACTTGATTTTTCTGCACAGAGACCAAAATTAAGCCCACTGTTATACAACTTCCTTGAATTACTAATTCAGACAAGAATTTAAGTTCACGTGTTCTGATTTTACATAGTATTTTTTTTCTTCAATATGAATAAAAATATTTTAAATAAAGCTAATATAGCTTAAAACTCTTTGAGTTTTTTTTTAAACCTGAAGTAACTCAGTACGTTTGGTTAATAAGGCACACATTGGTTATAAGTGTACATTGAAACACTAGAGTATTCTTTGAATGTAAAATTCTGTACTAGTATAAGTAAAATCACTCATAATACTAAGATTTAAAAATCAGCAGTAGAGAAGATAATATAGCAATGAATATCTATTATAATATATATTGCATTATTGTATCTATATAATATGACTTGAAATATATAATATGTGTAATAAATAATATAACTTTAAAATACAGGAATGAATAAACTATCTAAAATATATTGACAAAAATCTTTATTAAGCATTTATTTGTTTCATTTAGTCATTTATTTATTTGGTTTTATCTCCCCCTGACCCAACTCCCCCGTCCCTACCAAAAAAACCCCACAACCCAAAAGCAAGAATGCCATTCTATCATGTACAATATATGTTCTCAGCAAAGTTCTCACTGTCAGAAGAGTATTACCCTGGTAATCATTTCTACTATTTTAATATTAGAACTATTTCTAATATTAGAACAGTTTAATAAATCACAGCAATCAAAAATGACTAGCATAATGACTTGCTCAGAAAGAACAAAGAGATTTTTCTGGGTTTTACTGTAAGGTTTTTAATCTGAAGTCTGGTTAAATGTGTATTTCATCAGTCTTCCAGAGAAGTGTTATTTTAACTACTCTAGATCACGAAAATGTGCTGGATTAAACTTTTCCAAGTAAGACATACATCAACTCCACCTCAAATAAACTTGCAGCCACAAAACTAACTTTTGACTGTTTTTCCTAATCCAAAGTTCGAAAGCTGTGCAAAGTTGTCTCTGTAATACCTAATGATAATTTTTAAAAATACTCTCTGGCAGACATTTAGGAACGAAGACATGGAAAATGTGTGTTGAACCAGCAGATAAAGATTTGAAACTTAAAATGGTGGAAAGAAATTTGAAGAATCTCTGTTGTTTCCCAGACAGAACCATAGCAAATTGGCATAATAAATGAGCATGTCCTAATTACTCAGGAAGTTCCAGAAATTAGAATCATAAAGCTGTCCTTCAGAGTGAGGACCCTTACCTACTTCCCCACGCAATACATTGGTACCAGAAGTAAACAGGACATTAGCATTTAACCTTGTCCTTGGTAAAGTATTGCTGTTGTTACTTAGCGTAAATGCTTCTGGGGTTAGAAAATGCATTTTTATATGTGTATCTAATGACTAATGTAGTCAAGAGTCAGTCTGAAGTCTGATGGGAGCCTTTCAACACTGTTCTAAAAAAGAAGAAAAAAACTGTGCAAAAAAGCCCCTTATAATGACAGTGTCTTTCAGCTAGTTCAGTAGCAAAGTTTTATATGGCTGTCCAGATGCGAGAGAATTTTAGATACACTTCCAAGAAATCAAGTGAAAAACCCAATGATCTCATGGATTCAATATGGCACGTTCATAGCAGAAAAATAACAGAATTATATCTACTTTCCCTTGCTGTATACATCACTCCTTGCCATTATCTTCCTCTGTCAGAAATAGCTGTATGAAACAAGATAGGCGACCTCTATTTTCATTGTGGTTAGCAGGAGTCAGTTCTGCAGAAAAATCATGAAGTTGATTTGTGACATCACAAATAATGTTCAGCGTAACTGATCTTATGCTAGATTTTGAAGTAAAGATTCTTTGAACTACAAGCCAGTAAGAGATGGGTCATGAGCAGAAAAAGCATAAAAATACCTAGGAAAATATGAATATGGAGTAGTAAATGGGATAAAAATCAATCAAAGCTAGTTCCAGTAAAGGCATGCTTTCCAAAACTGTGTACCACAAGTATGCTGCAAGAATCCATACTCCACTTCTCTGAACATTTATAATGTACTGGCAGAATTCCTTCTCTGATTCTACCATTAAGAATCAATTATGCCAGTGGTATATCCAGACAGTGATGTTACCAGTAGTGGTAATGGAAATGAAGTACATAGGTTAATATTACAATAATATTGGTTTCCAGTAGCTCCTAAAGTGCATTTAAGACTATATGAGCCATATAAAAGGCATAGTAAGACATGGACAATATTTTAAATTTTCCATTATCCTCTGTTTGCCAGTATTCAACATGGATGTTCATTAATATATACATAACACTCAATAAGGCATAACTCCATAAGATGTGCATGCATAAAATGTGTACTGTCCAAAGACTTGTGATTATGCCATATTAAAACAGAATGTCACCAAAATATTAAAAAAGAAATTATAATAATCAATACTCAATATTTGCGTGCCAAAATTTCAACTCACAATTCTTGGTTATTTTGCTGCAAGTGTGGCTCAACAAAAAAAGCATACATAGGTAAGTCATAAAAAACCCCCACTATTAAACCCTTTCACTTTTAATTTAATGCAAAAGGTTAACATTTTATTTCAAAACTCCATTTGTATTCTTCCATAAACTACTAAGTGAAAAAAACCCAAAAGAATCCCATCAGTGTGAAAAAATTTAGCCAAAAATTGAGAGCTGGAATGAAAATGCATAAGCAATTATAAGCCTAATTGGTTATGGTCTATCTTGGTTCTATCTGTACCCACATCTAGGCTAGGATCATTATGAGAATTAATATGGTTAAGGCAGCTTTGGTTTCATAAAACCAGTTTTACTCAAAGATGCTTGGCATTGATCCTGCAGCAACAAGTGATTTAAACTTCTGTCATTTGAGGAGTGTACGGAACAATGGTTGTGTTTAACTGCAAACATGGCAACTAGGTGCAGGAAAGAAAATCTTTCTCTTTAGTACAGAGAGTACACAAAAACAAAAAAAACCCCCAAACATAAGTTTTTTTTAAAAAGAAATATAGTAAAAATAAACATCAGTTTTAATTAACTGGATCTAGTTATACTCGACAATGAGTCAAGTGAATGTGAAATTATATAAAACAATGTAAATCACAAGCAAAAATGACAGCGTTCGTTAGCTAATGAGCTTCACTTTCTCATCTGCAGAGCTGTTGAAAGGAGAGGTATTTTAGAGCAAACAAAAGTCCACCATACGGTGAAAGGAAAGATACACAATAATTAACCCTCAACAAGGGAAGGACCGTGTGCTATCAATTTAGGAATTCTCTTCACATTAGCTAGATTTCAGATACTGACATAGTTTTAAACAAAGGAAAATCTGGAAACACCCCAGCAGTCCTCCTAAGAAGCACTGTGGCTCTGACACCTTCTGTCGATCCATGTCTCCCTCCCTCCTTCCAGGTTCTGAGGCTGGGGTGAAAGATTCAGATTTATGTCCGCCAAAACGTCTGCACAAATGCTTTGTTTTGACTCCATAACACAGAGTGCTTTTCCGGTTGGAAAACAGGAGCACAACGGAGAAGAGGAACACTTCATCAGCCTTTTGAGCATGCTGCTGTTCAGCAGTCTGTGTGCCTCCAGCTGCAAACAAGGGGGCAGGAAATGGATCCCCAGATCGTGGGATGCCAACTGGGCCACTCTCCTCTTTCCTGCCTTCCTCTGGTAATACATCTACTGAAGGTGTGTGTGCTCTTAGACCAGAACACAGGTTTTTGTATGGGAACCCAGAGGGGAGTAAACATTGCTCCTACTCCTTACCTCAGGATGACATCTGTGGTACAGCACAACAACAGGAAAACAAAAACAAGGAGGACTTTTACCATACAAATGCATTATTGCATCCAAATTTTACTTAAACAATTAAAAAATTATAAACTGTCAAGGTTTCTCTGAGCTTCCAATATGACAAGCAAGACTCTAAGGAAATTGGTATACGTAAAAATTAAAATATCTGTAGTAACATTAAATGTTTAAACTTACTAAAGTTGTGCATGTAATGTCCAGATTACTGCTTCAAATAAAATGTCATGCTAGTCAACACTGCTATAAAAAGATACATACAGCTTCTAACTAGTTTTCTGGTGTTTACCACTAAGGATATGCTTCCTGCAAAGCAGGTTTATGCACTTTGACAGATGGGAAGGAGAACACTTCTTTTTAAAGAGGATGAAGATTCTTTGTATTCATATCAAAATGTTGGAAATCTTTTTGTAGCTCTTAAATTTCAGCAATTTTCCTTATGAGGGTTGAAGAGCATTTTTTTTTTTGGGGGGGGGGGGGTAGGATCTCCTTTCAGACAGCATAAACAGACAAAGTTAGAGAGAACCTTTCTAAAGATATTGTGTTAATGTAGAGACAAGAAAATGGGACTGAAGGCACAAAGAAAGTTGAAGGGCTGCAAGTATACAAGATATTCTTTATCTTCCATGAAATGGTCACTGTTTTGAAGCCTTTGAGGCTTAATCACTAATGAGTGATGTGCCATATGATAAGTGAAAACTCCATCTCAGGATCTACCCATGCCAAACCTTTATTGCTCCTGAAAACTACAACCTATTTCTCAGTGGCTCACTGAATTGAAGTCACATGCAGTCTTCATCACCTCTTCTGGCAAGTGTGAGAGCTCTGAATAAGCCCAAAGGAAAAAAAAAAAAATCATATTCAAGCATTGCCCTTCATTATCAGGAAGCTTTATAAAGAAAAATATGACTTCCATTAAGCCTTCAAACTAATCAAAATTAGTCCACTTTGTTTTTGAGCTGAGGAAAAAAAAAAAGGGGGGACCAAGGGAAGGGGGGAGGGGAAAAGGGCAATGGAAGAGAAAAAAGAGAGATGAGAGAGAGTAAGAGGTGGAATCAGCAAAGCTCATAGCTGGGAAATGCTGGCCTGCAGATTAATCTGGGCCAATCTGCAATAAATTCAGGATGTGATCTGCTCCAGCCTCAACAATGAAATCAGTTTGAATGTTACTTTATAAATCATTCAGTCATTCTCTAACAAGATGAACATCTGGCAAGATTCTTTCCCTCCCTGCCTCCTGGAAGAGATTACACTTTGAAAAGCTTTAATTTCTCAAAGTCTTCAATATGCTAAAGTATGGGCTGCTCCAAAAAGCAGCTTCAGCTCTGTATTTCAACAAATGAATTGAGAGTGAATACACAAAGAGAAATATGATTTACACTCACCGTCTCTCCCAGATTAGTGTGGGCAAAAAATAAATGAACAAATGACTAAGTAAACTACAAACCACCCTTTTTTCTATATAAATCTTGCTACTTGCCCAAATGCTAATTCTAATACAAACTATCACAGAGATTGCTTGTTGAGTCAGTGCTTGCTACTCATGCTTCCCGGAATGAGCGATACTTTACAGCCAAATGCCCCCTGATACAACTCTAGGTTATACTAAATTTGATTATGAGCTACCATGAATCAATCATTTACCTGAAATGAGTTACAAAGACAGAGAAAGGATTTTCTGCTTTTGATTTTTTCTGTGTTGACATTTTCTTCTTGAAAGATAGTACTGATAGAAAATATATAATATATTTGAGTTATCCCATTCTAAACAAATGTTTTCATTTTCTGATTCTGAAACTGTTTAACATGATGCAAGAAACAGGTAGGAGAGGTAAACATATTTTTAACCAGCCCATCTGTCAGTGAATACCTTGACAAGCCTCAGTTCTGTAAATCCTGAAAGCCTGTACTTAAATGTTCAGCCAAGTAAAGTCAGATTTAAGAACATGCTGACTTTTGTTTACCTGTTTTGTTAAAAGGGGTATTTTGTGGGATCAAGTCCAAACTAAATAACACACCCATACACAACTGCCTACTTTAAATCTATTCCACTACCTTCCCATAATCTCACTACATTTAAGATGAACACAAAGCAGATAAATTAGTCCTTTATATTTGCATTCTTTCCTCTGCAGACACAGGATTGAAAACTATATTTTAACTATGTGTAATAAACATTAGGCAAACTGTGCTCAGGCAAATTCCCAGTGAAGTTACTCTGGGTTTATAGATGGATGCCAGAGCACTTGGTGCAAAGATCTCTGCCTGGCATTTCTGAGCTCTGCTGCATTCTTCCTTTCAGAGCCCATTTCTTGCAGTTTGCTTAATGTCTCACTGGCCTCATACATGCTGCAGAGGAAACAACATGGGTGGAATTCCATCTGGAAATGAATACACCTGTGACAACCTGTTGCAACTTAAAGGTGAATTTTCATGTGGTTTGTCCTTCCGCTGCTCCCTGTTTCAAGCTTCAGGCTTTGGAATGAAGAGGATTGCAGTCTTGGATGCATTTTTATATAATAATTATTGGGAGGAAAGGACTTGGCCAAACCAGAATTCCTAAAAAGATTGCTAGTAACTTTTCATTAAATAGTTCCCCATTTATAAATCCTACCTAAGAAATTAGACATTCTGTGTCATTTCCTACATAACCTGAGCACACTAGTCTCATTCTGTCAAGATCTTTTAGGTAGACAGTCAAAGTCAGTTCTACAAGAATCCTATATATTATCAAGGATTCATAGATAAGACACATATTTATCCATGTCAGGCCTGTACTGATACACTTGATATTTGCCTGTATGAGTTCCTAGATATTTCCAATAATATTTATCTGATTATTGGACTTTTTCTGCTCTGTCAGCTTTTTACTTATTTTGAAAACTTAACCTCCACATGTTCTCAAAGTGTCTCAATGCATGTAAAGACATAAAGCAACTAACACCACGAAAAAAACCCACAACAATCAGAATTGGCATGAAGCCACTGAGCCTTAGAAAGAGTTATTTAGTTGTAAAACAAACCCATTTTGATTCCATTCAGTTGAAGGTACACTAAGGAACCTTATTTTGTAATAGCTGCAACGGAATGTTTTCAGATATATAAGTGATATAAGTATTAGTTATAAGAACAGATCCATGCCATGAAAATCTTAGGTATCTTAAGCATACCTTTGAGATTCCTGAGTTTATACTCCAGCATGTGTGGTAAAATTATTCTCTTCTTCATTTCCATTTCTTTGACTATGCAGATCTTTAGATGTGAAATTGCATCAAGCACAAACTTTCAATAAAACTATGCTTTAAGAAAATACAAAATGTGTTGTCTAAGTTCTCATGACACATTCACAGAGGACATGGCATGTAATCTTGAGGGTTTTAGCTTTTTTTTAAGCTCAGAATCAAACCTCTCTGCTGTGGTATAACCAACAGATTCCAGCAGCATGACATGCTCTGTTCCCAGGAAGATATGCAACAAAATTCTGGTATCTCTGACTGTTACTGCCAGTAATGTTTTGAGTTCAGTTCAAAAGTTAAAATATTGTACATGATTAGTTTTATTAAATCAACACTTAAAATGTTTATACTGTGAAAATGCCCTTCCACTGTCATCATTTAAAGAGCTTTTATTCTAAGTTACCCAAAGAAACCAAGCCATAACTGACATTCAGACTCAGAAGGGAATAAGTACAGACTCAAGAGCATTCATGAAGTAGCAGGCTATCGTTTTATTATTTCAGTCTACATGGCATGTAAGAAGACCCTGTCTAGAGATAACAGGGCTGCTACCCCTGAGAACTGCCTGAGTGAGTTCATTTTAACATTCAAACCAGTCTTCAAATTCTCTCATCTTTCTTCTTGAGAGGAATACAAGATATTCAAGAAGGAATTCAATTGTCAAATTTCTTTGTTCTGTGCTTCTCACAGGAAAAATCTCAACTACAAAAATACCAAGTCTCCTCTTGCAAGATGAGTGTTCAGTTGTTTGCACACAGCAGACATGAATCACAAGCTGAAGTAACTAAACATGCAGATCTGGTTATTCACTTCTAATTAACTGTTCTTCACTTCTCCTCCTTAATGTCCCCAGAATGTCATGACGAATGAAATAAAAATTTGCTAAACTTCTCTTTACTCCAACTATCATTCCCTCTTTAGCTCAGGAAATAGGGATTGGTCATAGCTGCAACATCCCAAACACAGTTTCTGAATTACCAAAAAAAAAAACCAAAACAAAACCAAATGTGAACAGGACAGAAAAGAGACAAGAGACACTTAAATGGTCAGACTGTTGAATAGAGAAAGTGATACATGTATGTCAGCTCACTGTGGCCCTCCATGAAAAGAACAACTCCTTTGCAGTGGAAAGTTCACGTTCCCTGTCTTTCTCCACCAAGCTCTTCTATAAATGAAGACCACTCAGATTCTCTTCTCATAATGCAGATTCAGATAGTATACTAACCCCAAAATTGTTAAAAATTTCTGCTCTGTTAGTTCAAAAAGCTGTACATAATGCAAACATTTTCAAATAATGTTGTTCCATCCCTTAAATTGCTACAGTTGTATAGGAAGAATGCATGGTTGTATTTCAAATAAACCTTCCTCATCATGACTGGAGCCCTCTGATATTTTAAGATAATGCTCTAAGTATATTCTTGGGAATAAAGATATTTTGTTGTGATGTCAAATAAAAATTTTGTATGGAGCAAAAAGACTTTAAATGAAGAAAAGAATTTGAGAAAGCAGAAAAAGACTATTAATTATACTACTTAGATGCTGGGAAGGGGGAAAAAAAACCCTCAAAGGAACATTTAAGATCCTCCTTATAAAACCATAGATATATTGAGTTTATTTCAGTTTGGGATTAGAGGAAATAGAATTATTTAACACAAGTATTCCTTAAACTTGTCTTTTCTATTATGTGGTATCACATGTAAATTTATGATGTTATCTAAAGCTTAAATCTATGTGAAAATGACCCTAGAGGCTTATGTACTGTCTGTACTCTGTGAATGTATTTCCACTGGTAAGTCCTGAATTCCTCCAGCAGCAAAGGACCATCCATTCTGCTCAGATTCCCTTCTTTATTCTCTTCAACTATCTGGTAAACAGACTTATATGATACTGATTCTACAGCTTTGTTTATTTCTCAACATTATTAATAATTTGCTTTTGCCTTTCTTCAGTTGTCTTCTCTCTTGAACTGACAAGAGATTCTCTCTTGGTCCTAAAACTAAACAGGAATAAAGGAAGAAAAAACGAGGAAGCCCATGTCAAATGCTGTTTTTCTATCCCTGGAATGGAACTTGTCTGTGGAAGGAATAAATATTTTAGCAGGAGAGTTTAGGCTAAGGAATAGCCGAGATCATACCTCAGCACCCCAAAACTGTGGCAACACTTGTATACTCAGCTAAAATTATCATGAACAGAAGAAGACAACTGTAACTATGGTTATCTATGGGACAAAGTTCAAGTGCAAGGGCTAAAAGAGTACACAAATGAAAAATAATTTTAAAAAGTAATTGGATATCCAAGTTCAAATTATTATAGAGGCTTGAACTCTTGAGAAACTAAAATGCCTGCTCAAAAAATGCTGAACTAGATACTGCTTCAAAACAACAAAACTTGTGTTATGTCCTGACCATTGCTGATAGAAGGCGTCAACACACGAGGACTTTTGAGTTTCTCCACCCTCTCTTTTACTTCTTAAGAAACTTTGCTCTAGATCAGGAGTTGTCCAAAAAGAAGTCTCAGAAGCTTCTAGTGCAACCATGTAGTTTCTATGAAGTGAGAGTTTTATATTCTTTTTGACAGAAGGCATGAAGGTTAAAATAGACAGGTCAGTTGAGAAAAAAAAGGAGGATAATAAAATTAAGAAAGAAAACTAGGCATAGAGATTAAGGCATTTTTGCTGAAAGAAAATGTACACCATTTCCAGGTGTATCACCAAGTATGATCCAGATATCAGCTAGACTGCCTTCCCATTTCTAACAGTTCAAGTGAATGGGGTCTATGTGTGTAGTTTAATCAGACAAGTAATTATGAAATAAATTAGCCACAAAACTCACATTAAGTAATCAGTATGATTAAATTATTAAGGAACAAAACTTGGAGTTGATATGTTTGGATTGTTTTCTGCGCTTCTTCAATTATTTCCTTTCAAATCTTCAGTAATACTTGGTATCTCTCCATCAGAAATTGATACTGCAATATTGGATAATAATTCTTACCCTTATTTATGATGAATATGAAGATTAGAAAATAATCAGAACATTGTATTTTCTTACGGATTTTCCTATATTTAGGACATGATCCCTACAAGGTGTATCTCTATGAAAACATAATGTAATAATTGCATTAAACAAAAAGGTCATTCACTGACCCTACTCTGCCTATTTAATAAGAATATTTCTGCAAATGTAAGACTGTTACTGCTACTTGTATTAGCAACAGTTTGTGAGGTCGTAAGATTATCCTCTCTACACCCACCAGAAATTTTTCTTCTTCCAGAGATGGCAACCATGAAAAAGACTTGCTTTGTAATACAAGACATCCTTCTGATTTATTTATTATTATTATTTAGCATTTGGAAAAAAACTGTACTAGCTATAGGTTCTATTATGAGTAGTACATAATAAATATACAAATCTGAAAGCTTAAGATTTATCAAATTAATTGTATGTTAACAGAATGATTTTCTAATTGCAGCAGCAGTAGATAGCAGCAGCTGGTTCCAGAATCTGCAAATGAGTAAAACCATCATGGCACAATCAGTAGGTTGTGAAAAGGCTTTTTTCTATTATAAAAATCTTTGTTTACCAAAACAAGGCAAACTACGCTAACCAGGGTGCAGAAGAAGCTTCCTTGAATTTTGTCCTAATTTACTCAAGCAATCATATTCCTAATTCTTATTGTCTCTGCATTGTTTTGGAATATACTCCTGATTTTGATACCCTACTGAAAAGGCTAAATCCTGCTGGCATACTGTATACAAAAACCTTCATGAAGAAAGATATGGTCCTAGGAGTCAAATACATGTTTTCTTATCTATTTATTCTTCAATATTCACCACCAGTTGTTACTGAAAACTGCATCTGGATTTAGTGCAAACTCCATCTGCTAAATTTCAGTTTGATGTATGCCTTGATCTCACATGAAAATAAAATAAAGAGATGCAGGTGAGACTAAAAATTTCTTTTTTTTTTTTTTTTCCACACCTGCCCTTAAAAATACAGGTTAAATGTTGGGTCTCACTAGAAACTAAGAGCAAGTACGATTTAATATAGTGACATTTTAATAAAAGTATTTTACTCAAAAGCACTGATTTTACTGAAAATGTATGTACGTTATCAACCTTCCCATTGAAAAAAGAGTTCCAAAAGATAAGCTTTGTATTTCTGTGTCATACCCTGAGCATGAAGACTACTGATATGAGCTTTTTTTAAAGGACTGCAGCCATCAGTATACAAAGCATTTTCATCCAAGTTCATTACGCAAGGTAAGAACATAACCCCTAAATTTTCACTATAATTAAATGTCATGTAATATAATTTTCATAATTATGTGCTACAGTCTTGAAAAATCAATGTAAAACTCAAGTTGAAAAAATAATAGAAAGAAAATAATATTATATCCTTTCCAGTTATCACATTTATTTGTGATACACTAAACAGCATAAATGTCATTGTAAAAATATTTTTTTACCAAAGTATGAATACGTGTGTTAATGCTTATTTCTCTGGAGCCAGTATGGTCCAACATAATTAGTAAGGCTCTGAGATGGCATTAAAAAACTAAAAGGTATGATAAGACTAAGATTACTGACTCGTATATCCCCAAAAGAATCTGGACATAGCTGGAAAATAATCCCATTTGTAAGGGGTTCCACGTGTCTCTGCACACTGTATTATGGAAACTGTGCTTTCCATCCCGTGGAATTAGAAAGAGTCAAATATATGTAACAAAGGTGTTGCCTTATAAAACATCATGGCTGTTTATCTCATAAAGTGCTATCATTTCACCATCATTAAGCTTGCATAATTATAACTTCATTTTCTGCTACTGCCCTGCCTTTGGGTGAGTGTACTGGAGTGCATGAATGCCTATCTGTTTTTAAAAGGGACATCACCATGCTTTTAAAAGGGACATGACCAATTTGAATGCTTGGCTAACTTTTTTGTTCAGATACAGGCTTACAATTAAACCACCTTTAAACGCTGCTACACAATTATTTTATTATGCCACTTTTCAACACGGAAGAAACACAGCACTTGAATTCTGTACAAACTTATAGTTTTAAGAAGCCTAGTTCACTGAAATGTAGGTTTAAGATGCCTTTCTGGCACTTCTTCATGTTTCCCAGGCTGGACTATGATGGAAATTGGAATGGGTCCCAGGAGATGACAGCTGAGGGGGGGCTTTCTGTATTACAGCAGACTCCAAGGATGCCCTAAGGTAAGTAGAAATGCTCAGGGTTTGCACAATGCTGCATGTTGTTATTTTGTTATTGAAGATACTGTTACATTTTGCTACACTGTGCATTCACAACCCACCGGCAAAGAGGTGACAGGCATCACTGGTCATCTAGTAAAGCAGTTTGGTTCCCTTTAGACTGTCATTTATAATGCAGCCATTTTGTGTGCCTGGAGAGATACTTTTCTCTGCTACCTGTAAAATGACAACAAATGAAGGAGTCTGTTTCAGAACACCACATGCCAAAAAAGAGGCTCTTTGCCATCTACAGGATGGAAATAAATGTGAATAAATCTCACTTCCTGAACAAGGGAGTGCCACTGGAACAGATCCCTGCCATACCAGCACTACCAAATGCTGTGTGATATGGAGATGAGAGAAACACTTTCCATATGTCTTCAGAGTCCAAGACTCTGGAGAAAAGTTGCACAGAGAGAACAATTGTATAGGGAAAATGAATCAAATAGGGAAGAAAAAAAACAATTATCACACTGTTAATCCTTAAAAAAAAAAATAATTCCAGAAATACTGTTGATATCAGGGGTCCAAATTAATTCCTGATGTAAATGTATGCAGTATTATTAACCTAAACAAAGTAATATCCCACATTATCATAAGACTTTTGCATGGCCTGGGCCACAGAGAGTACACTTCTGTCACTTGCTCCTATTGAGCTTGTCCTAAGGAGCTTTAACCTGAAATCCTTGTTTGAAATTATGTTTTCAGTGTGTAAATCTGTCGTCTTCTTTCAGAGTCCCTGGCAGAGGGATTCTCCCCGACTGTTTGTACAGGGCCTGGCACAATGGGACACGGCACCTCATTGTGTGCATGAGACACAACTGAAAATTCATTATCATCTTACATGTATCTGTTCTGCTCCTTTGGTTCTTCACTATTACTAATGTGCCTTCTTCCCTTCTCAAAGTTCCAACTGAATGTTCTTATGAGAAACTAGCAACTATGTTGGTAAATATGAACTAAGCAGATTCTGAGATCTGCCAACAAAACATGCACGATAATTAAACATCAGCAGATGCGTTCTATTTGCTAAATAGGCCTTAAACATTACTGCATTCTGGGCTATTTTCTGTACTCCTCAGGCTATTTATTAAAGCATATTAATACTAAATGTATACACATTTTTTCAGATTTTTAAATTTTAGTTTTAAATGTTTAACTTCCCACTGTATTATAATCATTCTTATGAGGTCAAAGTACTGGAAATTATAGAAATTTGCTCCTATCTGATCTGATGAAGTACCATCTCAGCTTCCAGTCATTCCTGCCTTTTAGCATCTTTAAGCCTGACATCAGTTTTGGATGCAGCTAAATGCCAACTATCCCGATAAACATGTACACTACCAGCTGTGGCTCCATCTGCTCAACTAAACATTTTCACACCAAATCTGCCAGGGAAAAAAAAAAAATATTGTTTTTGGAGTTGGTTTGTTACAACTGAAATATTAAAATCTTAACTCCAGGTGGCCATTAACTTTTCTATTCCTCTGATGAATATATTTAGAAGAAAGAAACCCATCTATTTATAGTCTGCCTCAAACCCACAAAATCCAATAGAAGGAATATGCTGCAAAAGGAACAGATAAATAAAACAGAAATCCAGAGCTAATAAACCTCCACTTTGCCTCTTGCAGAGCCCCTGTAAATTCCTGCATGACTGCAAGACCTGGGCAATGTGCAGCAGCAGCTATAAATAGCTCCCAGTCTCTCTGCCCCACCCTTGGGATGAGCAGCACCAGCCTGCAGGCAGGCACGGCTGGTGGGCTGTTAAGCCTGCTCCCAAAGCCCTGCAGCTGCAAATGCAGAGCTGAAATCGGTTCTTCAGTAAACAGGTATGATAGCTGCAGTGTGTCAGAGCCTTTTATGAAAACAACAGATGCCCCTTTTTGTAAGCAGGGATACCTGCACGAGCAGTGAAGTCAACATCCTGCTGGAGTCCTAGAGGTACTACTAGCCTGAACTGACTTCCACGTGTGCAAAACACTCAGAAGTGACATGTGTGTACATGCCTTTATATCAGATAGAGGCCCACATCACTACTGTTAATCTCCTCTTTCTGTAATTGAACATTCAGGTCCAGAGCAAAGAAATAAAAATCCTTAAGAAAAGGCAAAGCAACACTGTGAAGGTGGCACTTGCTTAAACTGCCAAAATTATAGAAATCGCATCAGAAAGTTCAGTGTGGTAATGAGAGGAACAATACCTGCCACTGTGCTAGGGCAATGAGCCTCATACACCAAAGTCTGAACAAGGACTGAGGTTTAAATTACACTAAGCAAGAGCTTTTCACTTTCCACTCCCCTGCTGGGACCCTGACAGAAGGTGTGGGGTAGCCCCAATCCTGTCAATGTGAAAAGCCTGAGCAGCTGTTGTGAAACAGGGACAGCACAATGGCTGAGCAGATTAATCCTAGCCACAAGAAGCTCAAGTAATCTTTTCCTGCTCTACCTGCTACGGCCTGTAAATTGGTCTTTCTGAGAGTCCTCAACTGCACATGCCAGAAGCCTGAGATAATCTTATGTCTTCATGAACAACAATTTGAAAATAATGAATACACGTTTATTTAACTTGAAAGACCAGTTGATTTAGACCGGCATTTGTTTTTGCACAGTGTCATCATAAAGGCAAAACCAGAAAAACTCCCCACCCCAGTTAGGGCTTTTAAACAGTTGCAGTGGCATAAGAAATAAGAAAACAGCAAAATAATGCATGATTAGACTATATACCATGGTTTAAAATTCAAAGACATCTTAGTGGAAGCTCAAAAGGGATGAAAAAGGGTGATGCTTCTGTACTTTACATTCATGAAATCCAAGAGTAATTTTATTGAAGTGAATGGAGTAGTATCAAAATTTTCATAATAGAGAGATGTCAGACATATTTAGAATCACAGAATCATTAAGGTGGGAAAAGACCTTCAAGATCATCAAGTCCAAGCATCTGCCCTACAACCCCTAACCACTAAAATATCTCCAAAACATAACATCTACCCGTTTTTTGCACACCTCCAGGTATGGTGCTTCCACCACCTCCCTGGGCAGCCTGTTCCAATGCTTCACTACTCTTTCTGTAGAGTAATTTTTGAATGCAACTCTTTTTGACTCAAGAAACATTATGGAGAATCTCAGTAACAAACCAAATGGTGAGAGACATGAGTTCCAGAAATAAGGCAAATATTATGAAGTTACACGCAGAGCCACATCTATATAACCCTCTTTACTATCTTTTGTATTTTGAAGTTCTCCAAAAGAAGTGCAATTAGCATCAGTCAGAGAATAATGGAAAGTGGAATACATTTTTGTAAAATAAACAACATTCTAAATAATTTAAAAATTAAGATTCAGAATTTTACACAAATAAATTGGATTTTCTATTGCCCACTAGCCAGCATCACTGGCTACTGGATAACAGGAATAATATATATAAAAAACTCCAGCACAAATATGCCATAGCATTTATTCAATTATTATACTATTTAGCTTCAGCATAGATATTGAGTTGCTATCTATGCTTGTGATTTACAACAGAACAAAAAGCAAGCTAGCAACTTCTTCAGAAGAAAAGTTTATGAGCCATATAATACAGCAAGTTCTTGTAATAATGATTTCCCTTCTATATATTCATCTGTTATAATGTGGCATATTTTCACTGTAGTCCTTTGAGCTGTACTAGTACAGAAGTATACAATATATTTCTCATTCTTTCTCAAGGAGTAGAGGAAAGAGTAATTGAACATCCAAGCTGGAAAGTGCCTTTATGGCTGCTTCTCTGTAGCTCTATCAAGATAGAGGCAAGTCCAAAAAAATTTGCATCACACAGAAATAAGGCAATATTTCGATAGTCATCAGATTCCTTGGGAATTAACTCAGAGACTTTGATGCGAACTACTGCTGTTTGCTCTCTCCCATAGATAAGCCTTACATATATATATATATATATATATATATACGCTGTGAAGAAATCTACTGGAGAACTTCCAGCAGTGAAGTTATCAAGCACTGGGGCTTGAGAAAGACTTTTAGATACCTGAGCCCAGGCCAGAGAATCCTGAAGATAAGAGTGGAGACTGAAGTTTAGCTCAATTCTCTGAACAGTCAATGTAAGGCTGTCTGATGTTCTCATGGTAGTCTGAGTTGTTGCAACTTTTTGTATTAGATAACCTTTCCTACTCAGTAAGAGCTTATTGCTCAGGTATATGGTGCTGCTATCATCCAAGGGAGAAGCGCTAAATGTACATGTAACTGCAGCCAGTTCAACATCAGAATCATAGAATAGTTTGGGTTGGAAAGGACCTTTAAAGGTCATCTAGTCTGCCCTGCCCCCTGCAATAAGCAGGGACATCTTCAAATAGATCAGTTTGCTCAGAGCCCTGTCCAATCTGACCTTGAATGTTTCCAGGGATGGAAACAACCAGCAGGATGAGACAGACACTTTAACACAAGCAGAAAAGAGGGACAGTTTTATTTACAGATGTCAGTTTGTGGCAGCTTTGGTGTCAACACAGAATACATAAGTACTCCCAAATTAGGGCCTGCAGTGATCAAAAGATAATATAGATCTGGCCAGAAGCTACTATACTGAGCTTGGAAACTGACTGACTTGTCATTTTCCTCTTCCTAGTACCATCTCTGCCTCATCTGCACTCAGTTTCAACTAACTACTCTTTACCTCTGTCCTGTTTTCTTGCAATCAGTTGCCACTACAGTGAAACTGAAATTATTACAGGTCTCAAAATACAAAAGGAAATGTGCATGATCTTTGTATCTCAAGCATATGATCTGACCTGCTTACTCAGTAGCCAAGTATAGATGACAAAAAGAAGTAGCAGTAAAAATAATTCTTGAAGGACACCAGAATGAAGAACAGAAAGGTGGTTTGCCCTGACTACTTGTTGGATTTGTTTGTCTGGGAAGAAAGCCAACCTCTTTAGTGTATTACTTTGGATCCTGCTACCTCTCTCAAGCAAGGAAGTACTATCTCATGATCTACCATGTTAAATGATTCAGATATGTCTAAAGTGATGAGAATAGATGTCTGTCCTCTCTCCATTGACAGGAGCAGATTACCTATTACACATGCCACTAAAGCCATTTCATGCTCTGGTTTATATTAAAATTGTGCTGGATCTAGAATTTTATCCTAATTTAGTTATTGCAGCTGGCCTTTGGCTAGCTTCTCTACGAGCCTGCAAAGAGTTTCACAATCATTCCATGTCTTTATGTGGGGACAGACAAAGAAAGATGATTACAGCTAGCTCTAGGGTGAAATGTGGAAACTGTTACAGAGCACATGGAAATGCTACACAAAGGTTTGGGACAGGAAATGAATAGCTGATCCAACTGAAGCTACAGGGGGAACGACAGGGATGTGAGACATAATTACTCAAAGTGGAATTTGCTCTGGACACTGAGGTTAGCATCTCTTCTGTAAATTGTGCCAAGGCTACAGCTGACAGGACTGCAGGTTTTTATTTCATTTGGAAAACAACAAATCCGATCACAAAATTATTTTTCCCACAAGGGACAACGGGTTCTGCAAAATACAGTGAGAAAAAACTGTCTTTTGAGTCATCCTTAGCACTTCTTTCAACATCTGGATTCTCACTGCAGACATCCCAGTCAAGTAATAATATACTCAGCATAACCCTACTCATTCTGATAAGTGAAGAGAAACAGCTTAAAGTATAGCTGCAGTGACCATAAGTCAACAACTACGTAAGCTACAACACACTGAACTAAATACTGGAGAATACTGGAAAACTTCTAGGTTGTTACCTTGAGGTTAAACAAGAGTGGTAAGTAGAGGAATGCAGGTTATTAAAACCCATATAAATGTACACTCTCTCACAGATATAAAAGAATCAATTTTATGTTCAAAAGCTGTACAAAAACTACTAGATCTTTGTGGGATTTTGCTGATCTTTCAAGAATGACAGATCAATCTGTTAAAGGAAGAAAAATTGATTGAAAACCCACAATGTTTTAAAAAGTAATTCCTCACAGAGCTGTACTTTTTGATAAATTAACTATGATCAGCAATGGAGAAATCCATTTTCTTTTCTGTCTAAGCATCAAATAATGATACATAAAATTAAAAAAAAATTTACAAGAGCAATTCATATCAATATCCAGATTTTTCAGAAGTGCCTTCCTCTTTTCAATTACTTTGGTTTTGTACCCCAAATCATGATTTTCGGAGATGCTGATTGCCTGCAAGTGAAGTGGCATTTCCATTATGCAGTAAGTACTCCTGCCAAGCAGTCTGGCAGGTGTCTGCGTTGCTGTGTCCCTGAAGCCTGACTGAGCATCTCAGTGCAAGGTGAACTTGTGTCCTATCACATTTTCTTTCCTGAGCCTTTGAAAGGAACAGTTCCCCTCACTAATCATTGCTGAAAATCAGGCCATGGGCATTAGTCAGTGGGCATCTAGAACCTAAAGTATTCAGAGAAACCACATTTTAAAACTTTGGTCGTATTTCTACATCATCAGGCAATTATGTCATTACTTATAATCCGTAACCTTAAAGAACCTCCTCCAGGGGTTTCATGCCATAGAGCAAGTTAATGACCCGTTGCAAAGTACCTCCTTATAATGGGATTCAAAGCTTCATTTTATCACCTTTATTATGAATGACATGCTTTTTGCTTCACTGCCAGTAAGGGGCTGAGTCATTAGCAGCACAACATATGAAAGTAGAAGCTTGTCAGATTTTAGATATATAACATTAACAAATCTAGGATAAACACAATCTTCCAAAGAGTCCCTTAAACCTAAGACACTACATAAGACTCCACTATTACTTCCTGTATTAGAAAAACCTTCTAGTCTTCAGGCTTTGTGCAACACAAAGTAAGGAAAAACTTCTTTAAAATGCATTTTAAGAATCAGTTACAATTTTTTCTTCTGCATTTGAACCATTGATGGCATCATATAAAAATTTAAAAGATAATCTGACTTAAACTCATGTAACTGTAGTCCCAGTGTAAAGCATTATTTTGGACTACTCCTTTACTGACTACAACATGATTTGTCCTCTAACTACAGAAGGAACGTTTTGATTCAAAACATGGTGAAGTCAGAATCCACTTAAATATATCAGTGATGCAGAATTTACAGATCCTAAGAGGTTAACAAATGCAACATTCATTTAAAAGTAAACAAGCTGGGGATAAGTTGTAGCTTGCCTTCTAAATTTATGCTATCCAATGAAACACTTACTCTATGCTTTATCAGTCTTGACATCAGTATTAAACAGCTATACAAACTGCCATAACTGTTTATACATCCCTTCCAGTTATTTCAATGTGAACAGTGTCCTCCTTGTTTCTTACCCTACATGCAGCTATTTCATCATCTCCAGTTCACGTATCAATTACCAGACTTCTGCATTCCCAACAAAGATTTTTCTTTTCTATGTCCGACCTCTCTTAAGCAATAAAAAAACACCACCATCAAATTACAGGTGAGAAACTGGAGAACATAACAAAATACAAAGTATTTTCCTAATTAAGAAGGTAGGAGTGGAAGTGTACTTTGGGATCACTGTGTCCAGTCACCAGCCATCTCAGACAACCATGTGATGTCATTCCTTCCAAAAGAACGACTAAACTCCACCTTAAAATCAGATTATATCTCCCACTACTCCCATCAAAAAGCTGCTGCAGAAGCTCACTGGTCTAATGGCTAGAAAAAATATTTCCAGCCTTAATATCTCATCTTACAAAGTCAACCATTTGTTTCTACATCAGTACTTGTCATTCCATTAAGCTGGCATTTCATTCATAATTTTTTCCCCACATTCTGTCCCAGTTTATTCCTGAA
>NW_009953722.1:599520-656925 GCF_000747805.2 Chaetura pelagica | reverse complement strand
CTGTTATGTGAAAAAAGGCAACACAGCAGGAAGAAAATTAAGTACTAAACATAAAGATGACTGTGGCCTAGTAAGTAGGACACTCCTACAGAACTGGAAGAAGTGAAGATAAATTCATCAATTAAAAACGGGACCTGAACCTGACTCTCCCATTTCACAAGCTACACCAGAACACTGGGGCAGCTTTTCTGAACCACCGCACCCCAGTTTAACTGAAGGCTGAGCCGCTTCTTTTCTCAAAAAAAAAAATAATACTGGCACACTCACCTCTGGACAGGTTTTCTGGCTCTCAATCCCATACACACTCCAATTCCAAACTAAAGTCAGAAGGAAAAGAGCTTTATTTTCAGTAAACCATGTCCAATAGCTTTTTTTCCATCATGTTTCTCTTGAACCCTTCTCCTGAGGCAGCTGACTTCCTACAAGCAGAGGGTAAATTTAATTCTGTTCTTGAGCCTTCCTAATTATGGGGTACTGAAAAGTACTCCTCTTCCCTGTGCTCAAAACCACACTGTCCCATCATTTCCTTTACAGGAGATCAGTGAAACCACAGTTGAGAATAAGAGCAAATATTCCTCTTGCTTTCTTGACACTGGTGATTGGATTATGAATGCAGGACACAGCACTCAGGACTCTGTATCTTTTCTTTTTCACCTGTATAATGGAGCTAATTACTGCTTTCTACTGTAGAACTAAACTACCTGTTTAAGGTTTCGCTAGGCTCACATGTGAGTACTGAAGAAATACAATGAGGGTCATCTTTGATGGAGTCAACATTGCACTTATACTGAAGACTATTTTAATCATACTGAAGACCAAGTGTTATTTTCCAAGTGGCCCCTGTAGGACTATTCAGAAGCAGCTATTTTGTTAAACTCTAAAATATAAATTACTTCATACTTACTGAAAAGAAACCAAACCTACTTCTTTGTGACTAAATCTAAAATATGCCTTCTCATGCCTATTTCAAAAAACTGATCTGCAGCTCATTGTCATTTATCATACAGCCACTACCAAGCTTCACATTTCCAACTGCTTTTTATTTTTTTAAGATCACTTGAAGACAAGAAAGCAATAACAACAATACACCTAATGTCACAAAAGTGAAGAATTTGTTTCCAACTCTTATGGGAGTCTGAGCCTTTCCTGTTTCATTTTTTATCACAGTTAATCTCTGCAGATATTACACTATATTAAATTTGTAGCACAGCCACATTTATCTTGACTTTTTCTGTCATATGCATGTTCATTACAAAAATAAACAAATAAACAAACAAAAAATTCAAAATTCCCCAAGATGTTTCATGTGATGAGAACATGAGTGGATTTAATTTAATTCACAACCAGTTACCAAAATCTAACCACTTTCATGTTTTGCAGTATGAGATCTGTCTGGTAGTACTTCAAATTTATGAACACCCAGGAAAAAAAAAGAAAGTATTTTCTCAAATGGTAATCAACTTACCTTACAAGTTCTTACCACACCCCTTCCCCAAATGGATTTAACAATACAATTAGCACTGGTCACCTAACAAGATCATTTCCTGAGAGGTTAGAATACATTTTAGAATGGTAATTTTTTTTTACTATGAAATTACATTTGAGGCAACTCAATGCAATAACCTATAAATCTATATCACAGAACTGTGGCCAGATTTTTCAATGCTAACTTGCATTTCCATGCAATCTGTGGGAAAAATAAACTGTGAGCAGTTTTATGTCCAGACTTTATAGAGCACAATAAAACACTAAGTATTCTAACTCAAAATGGATACAAATCACAAGCAAAAAAAGGAAAACCCTCAAAGAATTCTTCTGGGGAAAAAAAAAAGGTGTAAAAATATATTCTTTGAATTTTTTATTATTTTGCATGTGTACAAAGAATAGTCAATTATGTCTATGAAGTCATTGATAATATTATGAAACATTGTGCATATTTTGACAGATTTTTTTGGTTAAAAAATTAAAAAATTATCTCACCTACTCACTTCAAGGTTAAAAGAGCAATGCAAATTCATATGGGTCCCTGATGATCGAGGTAGGATTAACATATTTTCACCACCTCTAATAGAACTGCTTTGGTACAAAATACATTGTTCTGCACTGTCATGATGTATGGCTCATATTTAGGAATCTGACAGCTCAGGAGTGCATTATGGCATTCTATTAAACTGAATACATTTTTGTGCTGCACAGGAAAAGATAAAGAGGCCACAATTCCCATCTTCTTTTTAAAAAATAATCGCTTTTCTCACTACAGCAGTAAAAATTCTAGGAAACATGGTATTTGCCAGGCTGGTAAATTCTATTCTTTGTGTTTCAAAACCATGAGGAAGATACAACTCTTTATTTAATATAAATCCTAACTGCTTTACAAGAACATTAACTATATTAATTGACAGAGGTGTGAGCTGAAACCCTCATTTACAACTGCAATAACAATAATTTTGAAAACCTTTGGAATTTGACCTGTAAGTGGATTGTGATGTTTCAACTTCAGAGTGATATTACTGACTTAAGTAACTGTAAAATGTCAGCAAGACTGGCAATGCACTGTTATTTCACTGAACAACACTGTCACTGTGTCCAGAAAAAAGAAAAAGAGAAGGGACAAGAAGACTGGCTTCAGAAAGGAACAGAAAGAGTACTAGAAAAGCACCCCGGAAACTTCAGGTTAGGGCATGCACGTCCTGTCACGGTGACAGGACAGTGAAAAGTTTTCTATGAACTCCTGGAATGCAGACAAGGCATTCATTTAAGAGCTTTATCTATTCTTACTACACATATGGGGTTGTACTATTATAAACCCAGATATACCATAGATGTTTTTAGTCCATTGTCCAAATGCCTGAAATTTCCTTCACATCAACAAGAATCTAGAGGATGCTTTTAAAATCAGTTTATCAGTTGACTTTTTTCTTCAGTAGTAGCCAATTTACCTTCCCTTTACCCTTGTACCCAAAGTTTTCTACATCAAGATGAAAAATGAAATGGCCTTCTGAAGATCCCCATTTCCTCTAGCGAGAATTATTTAAGTTACTCAACCATGAATAAAAGCAAAATGGTAGAGCCTGGCCAAAGCAGGGGAATACACCACTGAGTGGGTGTCCTTTCACCACAGGACCCAGGAAGTTTGCACTCTTGAAGCTTCAACTGAGCATTTGTGCTTCTCTATTCCCTGGCTGGGTCAACCAAATGTAATGTGGAGCAAGAAGGTGGCAAAGTGACCACAGCATCACACTGCAAACATATGAGGCAGGTCAGTGCCTCTGAGAAAGAGAGGGACAGAAATCAGGAGGCCAAGGCTTGATGGTTCTGCCTTTGCTTACCATCAACTGGAGCTGGAAAGTGTCCTTGCATGTGTACCTAAAACTTACCCCTTGATTATCTCCTTATTGATGGTTTGAATTTGCTGAAGGTCTGAAGTCTTATTTATAGACTATAAATGTCTTTAACTATATTTCAAATGAAAATAAAACCAAAATTAGTCCCCAAAGTTTAGTATCTTTACACCTAGTATTTAGGTGTAAAGTATTTAGTATTTAGTATTCTTTACACCTACTTTTCTGCGATCTTAGATGACTCTCAGATTTCAAACCGCCACCCCAAAGCCACTAGAAGAGGAACTAAAAAAACTTAAGCCCAGATGTCTGAACAGCCTCTTGAGCTTTAATGACATTGTAATGTTGCAGAAAGGTGACACCTAAGTTTTAGAACACTTAGCATATAAAACAAATAGAAGCTTTTGCCCCGCAAAAGACAAAGAGTAATGGTGATGGTCTCCATAAAATTACTCCTCTCTTTTGGTGTAGTAGGGTGAGAAAAAACATGAGCTGTGAAAAAGCACTTTAATGTGACCAATCTTTCTATTTTAGAGTACTGGTTGAACAGCTTACTAACTGCAACAAGAACCAGATCTTCCCAGGTGCAATTAGGGAATGGCGGAATGCATCAATGTTCCAGTTTAAAAACTGCTATATTAAAGACCTGCTTTTGTCCCATGAGAGACTTACCTAAAACACTGCAGAAAGATTCACAAGGACTAAGTTGCCAAAAAAATGTCAGAATGATTAGTGATTAAAGAAAAGTTCCAGCAAGAACAAACTATTTCAGAAAGGTCACAATCTCAGGGTTTTTTTTAATAAGAAAATGTATTATTAAAACATCCTTAAGGGCTAACCCTGCTACCTGCTCACTCTCTGAGAACTTGTGGAGAGTCCTGCTGAGATTTGTTTCTCTTTCATATGCAATACTGGCAGTTACCCAGTGCATCCAGCAGAGCTTCAGGGGACCAAAGCTTTCTTAAAAAGCTGGTGACACACACTGGACTTGTCCTGTTTAAAATCTCTCTTGCACTGCAGTTCTCAAGGAAAATACAGAGGGATAATAAGTCTGTTAAGGGAGGTTTATAGGAATTCCAGTCAAGAAGAATTTGGCTGTTACTGTACAAAGAAGACCAACAGCTCTAGTTTTACAAGAAAACAAAGGCTTAATTCTATCACATATTTTAAGAAGAGAAAAAAACACAGGAAGACAGATAATTTTAACCTTACTACTTATATAGCCACTAGAAAAAATAGTATCTAAATGCCTCACAATCACTAATGGAGTTTTCTTCACAATGCTCCTTTGACGCAAGGAAGTCCTATTATCCTCATTCTTCTCATGAAAAACAGCATCATGGAGAGATTAAGTAATTTATTCAAAGTAACACAAGATGCCTAAGGGAATGACTATGCAATTTATCATGGATCTCTAGAGCCCCAGTCCAGTGCCTGAACCAGTAGACCATTCTCCTCTTAACAGACAAGAGCTGCTATAGGGTACCTTAAATGACCTTTCAAAGTGACCATTCTTTACATGTTTTTTTTCCCTATCACTATTCTAAAGAAAGTTGCTAAAGCACAACAGACTTTGAGAAAGCTTAATTAATCACCCTGAATCTTTTATGAACATCAGCTGTGAAACCTGGAAAAACAAATACTTTTCAGACCAAGTATTACATTCCTCTTCAAAGACAGCAGCTTTTCATATTCCTGTGACTGAAAACAACTACTAGCAATACAGACTTCTGAACATACAACAGGAATCATTCAGTAAGTATCAAAATATGTTCTTTCCTGGCAAACTGCAAACAAAACTTAAGAGATCAGTTTTTTCATCTGATAAGGCTGCTTAAAACCAAAAGGAAGTAGAATGTTTTCTTTTTATATGCAATGACTGGTTTTGGTTTTAATGTAATTCAAGCTGCAGGAGCATCCATGAGACTGGCAGTCTAACACACTGAGTCAGTATCTGCCTCTAAAGATTCAAATTAATTAAAATATGGTATTTAATGAAAAAACTACTGAAGTTTTCCTTTTGTCCAGAGAATAAGTACAATTAACATCACCAACCTAAAATTCTCCCGCCACTACATTCACCTGAAGGGATCATGACCAGAAGTGAAAAGTTTACTAGGTCATGCTCCTTTAATCTTACCTTCTCTTTTGGATGACTGCCAAAAGCACTGCTTATGATGATGTTTATGAAAAAGAAAACTAACTGAGATCATCATTTAAAGTCCACACAGTTCACAAACAACTTTCATATGGTTACAATTTTTGGTCACTGCTTGGGTTAACTGAATTTGAATTAGGTGACCTGAAGGTGAAAGATTCTGCATTCCAGGATCAACCTCCATGCTTTCATTGTTCCAGTTTTCTGAAGTTCAAAGTGGTATAAGTGAGAATTACATGGTTAAACACAGTTGCCTCAAATCCAGTTAATTATTTTCAGATTGTTCTCTTAAAATTATTCTAAGCATAACCGCAATTATGCAAAATTTTCTCATCTGCAGAGAACTCCTGATTAAAAAAAAATGTACCTAATGTACCTCCATTAAATAAGAAAATAATCTTCTAGCAGGTAATCAAATTTTGATATTAAATAAGTCTTGCAAACAGTAAAGGAAAAACAGTGCTACAAGTTCAATTATGCCTTTATAAAACTATCTGCAAGCTCTATCACACTATATCTATAAAACTATCTGTAAGGGGTTTTTCTAGTTAAGGGTATCAAACAGCCTGCTTTGGTTAACTTTAAAATTATGACAACAAAGAAAAGTCCTGTGATCTTAAGATTTAATATTTTTCTTCATTAAAAAAATATTCATATTTAATTCCTTAATTTTTTTTCTAATCCAATAATTATGTATTGTACTCAAAACATGAAACTTAACTAACACACACATTCTTACCTGCTTCAGTGATAAAGTGAGTAAATTTCTTACCAGGAAATAGACTTCTGAAAATTCTCAAGGAACTCTCAGCTGTAAGAGGTTCTTGTCAAAACCTTTGTAAAATTTAACCTGCTACAATTTTTCTTTGGGGAATGGGAAGGGAATTGAGAGAAAGCAGAGAAGAAGAAACATTTTCAGAAAAATTACAAAGGAATTTAAAAACCAGACACTGTGTGTCTAAAGAGTAGGCAACTGAATGACAGATTCTCACTGTGGTATTATTTATTTTTACCCACTGAAACAGCTTTTTTGTTTAGCCTTCCCAATACCTTAACTCTTCCCAATTTTTAGTAAGACAGGCATAAAAAAAGATAATAACGTCTCCTACAAGTTTATTACCATGTTATTTAATCTGCTGGTTCAACAGGACATTTTAAAAGGTCTATCTTTCACCCACAGAGCAATGAAACACAAAACTGAATACAATCACAACTCCCTGATCTGATAGTGGGAGGAGGACTACTATTTATTCTCTGAATGCACCAGCTCTACAGAGAAACTCTTTGATATACAGAGTTCATACTGTAAAACTATACCTTATTCAAGAGCAAAATAATATTTTTTTTTCTGTACGTAGTTTCACAACCTGGGAACAATTTCTTTAGAGACTGATTGACTTTTATCATCTGTGCTATTTTAATTATTCTTGTATCAGCCACCATTTTCTATCAGCGCCGTTTCCTGCTTTACATTAGTCAAATCTCAACTATGTCAAAAGCAACTTGACCACAACATCCTTAAAGACAAAAAAAACCCCAACAAAACCAAAAAAAACCAAAAACCACAAAAAAACCCAAAACAAAACACACACACACAAAAAAAAGAGGCACCCAAAATTTGTTTCGTGGCCTGTTTGGTTTAACAACAGACCCAATGCCCATTCAAGCACATATAATTCAGAAGGCCTGCCTGCCAGCAATAAAGACTGAAATTGGATACTTTGTGAGATTAATTACCTAGATAGGGCATGATAATGCTAGTCAAATGGGAAGGTAATTAAAGTGCACCTTCCATGAAAATTATTCATTGCTGATGGATCGGGTGACAGATAAATCAAAAGGCACTTAAAAGAGCTACAGGTTAACTTGTGGAAGGCAGTTCCTCCCTGGAAGTTGAGGTAACCAGGGTTGCTTGTTCCCATCGCAAAACAAAAGGCAGGAGGCTAACGCAGCCTCCGAGAAAGGGGAACCCAGGGAAAGTTACCACCATTGTGCCTGCAGACAAAGGGTCAGCTAGAGTGGAACCAGTCAGCTGGCAGCCTTCGGATTACTAGCTCTCTCTGCTTGTACGCCATAAAGGAGCATTGCAACCGTAAAAGGCGGCAAGTGAAGAATTAATAAGTTGACTGGTCCCCTGGGTACAATCCTTACAGGCGGAGGACACGCTGCGGTAATCAAACGGGGTTATAAATTGTGTACATTGAATGGCACAAAATGCGTCTCACTTCATCACTGTTAAGTCAAGACTTCCTGAATTTGTCATTAACTCTTTAGCTTCAACGTATTTATTTAAACAGTAAAAGAAAGAGCTTACAAAAACAAAAGGGCAACTGATACTACCCAGCGGGATATACAGTCTAATGGAGATCACTGACTCTTACTTTCTACAGCTACAGGGGTCAAACTGCACTCCTTTTACACCAAAGCTCCCCTTGATATGTACTGATTAAGTTCAAAGCAGACGACTAAATGCATTTCTAAACGCAGAAAAAAAAACCACAAAAACTAGGATCAAGTCATTTTTTAACAGCTAGCTTATGCAAATTCCTAAGTATTTACTCCCTACTTGAAAAAAAAAATAAATTAAAAATGGAGCTATTTACATGGGTAAGCATTTATGAGATCACATATTTCTACAGAAAATTTCAAAACAACTTTATTTTGGCTGTAACATTTGATTATTCAAATGTATGAAAAAGGATAGCTGAATAACTACCACCTTTCCTCAATGTGCTTTTTAATGTGTGCTAACTCTCTAGCTTGTGATATTAGGACAATTCTCACTGTTCAGTGGAAGTTAAATGTAAAGCAACTTTGTGCCATGCTTTTTGTCTTTAATAAAAGAAAAAAAAGAAAACAAGGGTGTTTTTATCTACCAGGATTCAAGGAAAACTTCCCACTGACCTTGAATCAGAGCATATATAGGCAAAAGATAATTTAAAAAATAGTTAATTACTTTTCCAAAAATATAGTTTACAATTACAATATGATTTCTGCATTTTTTATAAATAACTTCAGAACTGCTTTCTGAGCCTTCTGAATGTTCTTCCAGTCTCTAGGCTTTGTAGAGAGTAATGTAAAATTCAAAAAATACTAAGTCCAAATAGAAGCCCTTTCTGTGTGCCCAATGGAAAGCATAATCCTTTTTCTAAACAGAATTTATGGCACCAGCCATGATTGTTCCCAGGCCAAGAGACTATTCTTTATCCACCGTTTATACGATCATGTGACAAAAAGAGGCATGGTACTAGTTTACCAACTTCATCGCAGTTGGCAGCTGTGGCATTGCCCCCAGAAAATGAATTGTGCTGATGTTGTGCATAGTTCTGTCATTCTGAGATTAGCCTATGACAATATTTTTCAAGAAGTCAAATTTTACAGACCTCCTAATCTATACATATAGGTCAGTAAACTTAGTAAAATTAACCTAGCGATGTAAACTGTAATAGAGTTGATGGAGTATGAACACGTGTTTGCCCATACCATTAGTTCATTAGCATGACTAGCTAGTTGGACACAGTTGTGACAACCTCAACGTGGGCATGCTGTTTTGGAAGAGAGAAGTTTAATTTTGCAAGTGCAAGCCCTGACATGCCAGGAACACAGGATGGACCTTGATTCTTCTTGTAGGCATAGCTCTGGTAAACAGGGTACACACATTAGCTTCTTTAGAGTCTCACTACCTGTCTCCTAGCATCCTAGCAGAGTTCAAGCTATTGATTTAGATCTGTAGATTGCTAAATGGGATGAGACTTGTCTGTCTGAGAAATCACCTCCATCCTTTACCTCTGCTGTAGTCAGCAGAGGTGTGAACAGTAGTTTCCTCTCTGGCACCTAGAAATCACTCTCCAAAGCATCATGAATGTGGTAATATTCTGAGAGCCTGGGGTTCCTGCTAGGGCAAAGGTTGAGAAACTGCTCCCAGGAGGATGATGAAGGAGTTAACTTCCTCTATTTATTGCTCATTGAAGGTTATCTGTTTGTAATTCTTCTGTGTCACTGCATGGCTGAGTTAAGGTATTGCTTACACAGAAGTGTGCAATGCTGATGGGTGGTCATCAGGGCATTACTGTAGGCAAGATAAACTGTAAGGCACCTGCAACCCTGCTAATAGGGCATTAAAATAAAGTACAGAATGAATATTTTACATTTTTAAAACATTTTTAACATTAATGCTATAAAACTGCAATCAAGTGAAATATCCATGTTTTAATACACACCTGAACATGCGTATACTCAGTAAATATCTCAGTTACTTCAGTCAATGGTAAAAGGCTCCAAAGAGTCCTAAAAACATAAATTACTAATAGGACTAGCAAATTACTTTTAAGGAGTTTTTCAATCCTTAAGTCAAAACATAATTTTTAAATTTGCTTGCTTGTTTACTATTTTATTGAAAATAAAAATAAGAATGTAAATATTTAGTGTTCATATTGTGGCAGAAATTAACATTTGCATATGTGGGGGTGGGAGGAAGAGGGCATTCATGTCATTAGCTTTTGGCAGTTAATTTAGGTGGCTAAATAACAAAGGTAATCTAAAGCTTCCTCTGTAATTAAGTCAAGCCAATTCCTAAATTTGGCTCCTGTTCCAAATCACTCCCTTAAGAAACCTATCAATCTCCATTGACTAGAACAATGTAAATATCCACCGAAGATTTAAATGCTCATGTTTAATGCCAACATCAAAGAGCAGAAAGTTTAGCCCTAAAATGCTTCATGTGATTAACTTTACTCAATATAAAGAGCAATGACACTTTTCCCTCTTCATTACATTAAGCTGCAATACAAAAAATTAGAACACAGGGTGAAATTTTGATCTCAACTACACAAGGGAGTATTTGGAATAATTCCACAGGAGGTCCACAGAGACAGATCATTAGAGTATTGGCTCTGAAATATTAACATCCAATTCCTCATTTCACAGCCATGATTAGAAGCTCTGTGAACTTAAATAGACTCTTTAGTGAAGTAAATGGCATTTCTCCACATAAGCATCAGGGTTTACTACCTCTGAATCTGGCCTGCTGACTCAGCCACTACTGCCTGAAAGGAGCTTGGGTACTACGGAAAAAAATGAGCGCTCCGTGATGTATTAGGAAATGGGGCACTCAAAAAAGAGAAATACTTAGATGAAAGACAGGCAGAGAAGGTCAAAAGGAGAAATGGTAAATAGATCCATCAGCAGGTGTGAGATGGGAGATACAGCAACTGAAGGGTCTGTTGCTGCAAACGTGTACATGTGCGAGGCAACCTTGGATTCAACGGATAATTGCGTACAAGCTGTTGAAATGTAGGTCAAAGTTTAGGAGGGTCATCTTTTAAAAGAAAGGCTAAGAATCACCATGACAGGGCCTCATCCCCAGAGTCATAAGCTCACTTCAGAGGAAGTAAGAGCTAACTTAGATGTTCTGAAAAATGAACTAACAGGCTAGAAGAAAGCGAGATTATAAAGATTCATGTGTGTGTGTGTGCATGCGCATGCACATCTTCCTCTCTTTTCCTTCCTCTGTGCCTGTATTCGGCAGGAACAAGAGGGAAGCAAGATATGAAACATCCCATTCATTTACATTAGAAAAATACCAGCAGTTCTGCAAATAATTTTTCTTATGGTTTTCTGTGCTTTTGCACAAGGACTCTCTTATGTGTGATACAGATTTAGCTTGTTCAGTAAGGCAGAGGTCTTCATTGGCCTGTTGACTTCATGTAGGAGTTTAAGATTCCTACCTCTCTGTCAACAATAGTTAAAAGTGGTCACAAACTGTTGACAGAGGACAAAGTAGCTGAAAAAAATAGCCCAAAGAGATGCACATTTGGCACACTCACATTGCCTTGGTATGTTTAAAAAACTGAACTAAAAATAAGCTTTTCTTAATTTGCATTAATACTAAAATGTCCTGAGTCTAATGACTAACGCTGCTTGCTGTGTAGATTTTCCTGAAAGTTTAAATGATCGGATGAAAAAGCTGCAAGTCAAAACTATGGCTGTCACTAAAGCCTGTTTTATTTTGTAGGTTGCTATCGCAAACAAACTGCCTTATGAAAGCATAAAATGCAGCTTGTTATAAGCTCGAATGCAGGACATTTATACTGGTCCCACAATGAGAAGATTTCTCTGTCATTATTGTGAGTGTGATTTAGCTGACTTATGATCACATGTGGACACCGTTATGTAACACTTAGCTCAGACAAATGGCTCTGTTCTCAATCTGCCCTATTCTATTGTAGTTAATGACCAAATATTGTTAAAAATTGGGACACTAATTATCTGATGTCGACATGTTATGGACAATTAAGAATTGCTCACTCTGAAGCCACGCTAATTGTTTCTCACAGGTCTCCTTCTCCCGTCCTTGTGTCCTCAACAAGGCAAGCAGCTACAGGTTTATGCGTACATCTCTGTCATGTGCTTTGTCACAGAACATACATCATCCTTTCTGGCTCATCCACGATTAATTTTGCTGGCTTGCAGCAATTATCTCTCCCTTTGTGACTGACCTCTTGGTAAATGGAGTGCATGATAGCCGGGCAATTTTTTCCTGGCTATTTTACCACTTAATTGATCCTTGTTTGCTGCCCACAATAGAATATACTAAACTTAAGTCATAAAATGGTTGAATTTGAGAGAAACTGGTAACCACATTTTAGTAATTGTAGTCGACAGCTGTAAAAATCAGATCTTGATAATGTTCTCTCATTTACCCTATTACTTGGATCAGTTGGTTAAAGCTGTTAATGATCCTCTTGGATCAATGTCTTTTGCTTGTACCTATAATTTACTGCATTGGTGGATTAGTACAGATGTTTTCATAGATAGCTCTGCATCACTCCACCAGATTGCTGTCTGCATCAAATTTGCTTCCATTCATCACTAACGAAGCAAAGAGAAAGATAATCAGCATCTCCTATCTTAACATTACCTATTGAACTTGGGATAACACTTTTATTGCTGTCAATTTGCAGCCTCCCACCATGGCTTCCTCAGTAAATTGCCCTGAGAATTTAGTCAGGAAACAGATCCATTGATATATTTTTACTAAAATGGAGAAAGACTACAGAAATGCCTAACTGTACAAAACAATTCATACACTAAACAGTAGTAGATATATCTGTTCAATTATGAATATGCCCTACGGAGTCAGGGCTGGTTTGATCACAAGCAAAGCAGAAGAAAATACATAAGGCAGCAACATGCCAGAGATGGCAAAAACTGTCCAGAATTTTTAATTATCCAGACTATTTCAAATCCCGAAAAATCTGCAGCCACCCAGCTGCTGTCATAGGGGGCAAGTCAGCAGTGGCTACTGCTATTAGCTTATTACCCCAGCAGCATCAGAAAGGTAAGTACAGCTCTTCAAAAAACTTTATTTTGCCCTGACTTTCCAACTAATCTCTGATATCTTCATCCTTACCTGCCAGAAGTGAACCATCCATTCTTGAGCAATTAATACTCCCTAAACCACCAGAAAGCCATGGACCAGAAGAGATAGATTTGTATTTTTCACCTGAGGGCTCATTTCCATTTTCCATCTAAAGAAGCAGGTTTGCTGGCACATGCAACAAATGAAAAATAAATAACTGAATAAAATAAGATCTCTTTTAAAAAAGAAGCAGCAAAATCTCTGACTCTGTTTCTCATGAGAATACATCTAAAAAGAAGACTGAAAATACACTGTCTTAAAATGCTGGACAAATCCATCTGGCATCTCTTTCTAGACAGTTGAGATTAAACTTCATCCCTAAGTGGTGGATTCAACCTTACTTTAAGAAAGCTCTTGATTCAAGACATTCTTTGTCCCCTCCTGCACTGTATTTTTTTGCATACTAGCTACACTAGCTGTGACACTCACCACAAAGGTCTTCCAGCTATCAAACAGGCTGTCAGCAATCTCTTCTATCCAGAAGTCGCATATTTAGTTATTCCATCATTTAAGCTTAAGGGAGAAACTTCTTCAGCTATGCTGTTATCAAATGTTTCACTTTACAGAGATGTATAGTAAAATAATTTTTGTATTTAATTCATGCAACCAGATTTGATGGCACTTGAGCATCTGCAATAATGTCCTTCAGTAGTGATCATCGAAAAAGCATCTGTGGACTTGGGAGGGTTTCTCTGTTCTAATGATAATGGGACTTAAATTCTTCAAAAGGTCTGAAACAAACTATAAAATATTAGGAAATTCAGGGACAAAACCTCTGATGTCTTATTTTGCTACAAATATGACCATACTCTTTTTTGGATGTTATTCTTCCTAGGCAAAATAACAAAGACATGAAACACCTTAATAATAAATTACACTGTACTGTGAAGTAAGATCTCAGAACTCATGAGCACCGTAGGTTTTGGCTAGAGTAATCCAAGCACTATTCATTACTCTGTCCCACTGATATCAGTATTTCACAGTTCTGACCATTGAAGGAGTTCTTTTGCAAATACCTAAACTCAAATCTTCCCTGTGCTTTTATGAAGCCAGCTATGTGTTGTTATTAACTACAAAGAATAAACAGGAAGCTCAAACAAACAAAAGAAATAATTTTAAAAGTCTGTGACAGAATCAGTACAGGCCTTTATTTTTCCCAGTTTCTCCACTGTATTTCTCTTTTACTCTTGGGTCTCAATATAGCCATGATGGTAGTTCATCTAAAAGGATTTCCTACAGAAATACCAATGTTTCTGGACCAATATTTGCTTATATTTCATAATAATTATCATGACATTATTTTGGTAAGAGAACTATACATGGGGCAAATATACCAAATAAATAACAAAGTCCATGTTAAAGAGATTCTGCTGATGGTGTTCAGCACTTATCTAGGGTACTGCATCCAATTACTTTACGAAAGTACACAAGAACCAGAAAAATGCAGATCTGTCAAAATCAGAACTGTTCTTTCTTCACATATGAGTATAAATAGCTACATTAGGCTGTGTATCACAATGTCTAAATGCATCAGGTGATTTCTGATCTGGTACTGCAGGTACCTTGGAAGTTTTTTAAGTTGGCCAGGTCTTCACAGAACTATTTATAGGAGTCCCCAGATAGTATAATAAAGCTCAAAGAGGACTACTTAGTTTCTACTCAGTTCAAAGGGGCTTATGGCCATAAGAAATAATCCAACAATGTATGACCTGAAAGAAGAAGCCAGGCCTATTTATGAGGAGCTAAAAACCTACCCAGCAGGAGTCACAAGTAGAGGTATTTTATTTTACAAACCTTTCTGGGACTGGTCATAGAATATGGGATGTTAACACACATCTTTTTTTTCAAGGTAATAATTAATTTTTCATCACTACTTTTAAGAAGACAATTTGTGTAACCTTTAAATATTGAGTAAATGTCCAGTCCAGGTTTGTAACATTAGTGAAAAAGTGGCTCCTAGTCCTTCATGTCAAATGAGAAAACCTGTCTCTCCTTTCTTTGGCTAAATTGTACTTTATATCATATATTTTCTTCTTCAAATCAAAGTTATTTGTTGCACAGCTGGTGAAATTATGCTTTAGTAGTGTACATTTGATAGTAGTGACACAACCTGTTATTTCAATAGCTCAGTGTAGGAGAAAGTTAACAACCCTGTGGCTGTCATGCTTCTCCTAGTAGGTTGCTATCAAACATTCAATATACATAGGAGATTAATTTGACCATTTCTAACTCAGAGCTTCTGTTCTGTGAAGCTAAAGTTTCACTTGCCTTTGTGTAGCTACACTAGAGTGTAGCTTCTCACCAATTTTATTTCTAAATATTGTAAAATTCCCATAGTCTCTACTAGAAAAACCTCACCTAGTTTTTAGCAAAAATCATTACATTTATTTCTAAAAAGCTTTTATGGTAAAGCTGGACAGGCAAGAGTTCTGATACCTATTTGGAAAAAATATACTGTATTTTTAGCATACTAAAAAAAAACACCTAATAATTCAAATTACATTCAGTCACAAACTGATGCGCAAAAACCTTCTACAGTCAGAATATAAATTATGTGAAGTTAAAAGTTTCTTTCAGGATGCCACAGTGCCCATGGCTTTGGTTCCTGTGTGTTCTGATAGAGCATAAGGTTCAAATCCTGCTCCTATTGAAGTCAATGACAAAACTTCCATTGACTTCAGCGGTGCAGGATCAGACCCTAAGCAGCACAGCTAACATCTGCTTTCTTGCCTTCTCTCTTATCTTTCAGTGAAAAATATTAGAACAAATTAGAACTAAATACTGGAAAAAATTTAATTACTATAAATTGGCTATTCTGTCGTAAGTTTTCTCGTAAAACATATTGCTTCCCATTTCAAACATATATGTATATACACTCTGTATATGTATATAAGTATTATCAAAACTGTCATATATAATATATGCCATATCATATTATACCCTATATAGATTATTCCTTTTCTGTGAAAATCTTTAAAAACAATCCCATAATATTTAGCAATCTTTCAATAATGCCCCAACCTAGCAGTTCTAAAGGATCCTTGTGGATTTCACTACATTAAATATGACCTGATAAAATCAGTGAATCTGCTCTCCCTAATCCGATGGTACTTGCTGTGCAGAGAGTGGAATTCTTATCAAGTTTTTACTCATGAGTTTAATTCAGGCATAAATTCAGCTACCACCTCCTGTCAAAATATCTGTGATATTAGTGCAGGGTAATGGGATTGCAGATCAATAGGCAGTCTTAGCTCCACAGAAATAACCCAATCCATTTTTTAAATGTACTGAAAAGACATGTAAAAAGCTAGAATAATAATGTAAAAAGCTAGAAGAAGAATAACTACCACATGTAATTACTGTCTGCTCTAGTATTACCCTTTCCAGTTGGTGGCCATGGAGTACAGAACACTGACAACTATGCTGTTTGCCTACAGGTCTAGAAAAAGTTAATAAATATATAAATATAAACCTATTTGATATGTATATAAAATATATATTAGTTTATGAAATGTTGTAAATAATAAGCACTAACATCTTTGCAGCTTCCATTAAATAAATAAAGTAAAATGGTAACCCAAAGTGCAGTCATTAAAAGAATATATTTCTAAAAACCACACTTAATGAAAGTGGATAGGGAATATTAGTTTTGAAAAGTGCCTTGTTATATAAAATAAGTCTCCCAGTTCAATGGGTGGAAAATGTTTGACAAAAAGGAAAACATTATTATTTATAATTGGAGTTCCTTCTACTTGAAGTATTGTTTTTAACTATATATATCCAAAGGACGTAGCCATATTAATGTGGGAAAGCTGATGTACAGTTGAAGGCTAAAAGATGAAGCATAGCTCAAAACGTAAAGTCACTAGCAGGAAACATCAAATGAAACCTGAAGCTAAAGGAAGTCCATTGAAATGGGAAAACAGAAGCAATATTCAGGTAAACACTGAAGCTATCTCTAATAAACTCTCATGTATCACCAGAAGTGAACATTGGGTGGAAGGCATAGATGTCAATAGATTAGAAGAACTTGGCTGCAGAATGGGAAGACAACATAATGGCCTGGGGAAAGGAGGGAAGTGGGCATAGAACTACTAGGGTGAGGTCAGAGCAACTGGGAAAGCCACAGGCATAAATCTTCTTGATTGCTGCCTCCGCTGGGCGACAGCTCATTGCTAGAGAAAAGTCAAGCTTAAGTGAGACTGACAGGCAACAGGAAACAAATAGATGGTCAACAGTGCGAAGACTATGAAAGAGGAGACTTTAAAAAATGAGTAAAAATGATTAAGAGCTGGAGAAAATGTGAAGAGAAGCAAAGAAGAGAAAAACAATGAGCAGCAACAACCAAAGGAGAATGCAAAGTAGCAGAGAATGGAGAAGTATCCACCTTGTTAGAAAGACTTCAGAAGTACCTAAGAAAGGTAGAATCCATCACACAGCTTTATGTAAGGGATGGCTTCTTTCCTTTATGCATTTGACCATTTCTTCTGGCCAGGTAAATCAACGGTTCTGCTGCTAACAGCCATGATTCTGTAGCATGCAATGTTTTTCTGTTTAAGTTGCTGAGATAATGCAACATTGAAAAATTCTGTTGTTTCCCCCTTTTTTTAACTGTGAATTTTGGTATCTGTTTTTAATAGGAAAAAATCTGAAAATGGAACTCTTAAAACATAAAAAAAAAAGGAAAAGCAAATTGACCTATACAAAATAAACTGTTGCTAAAAATGTTTTTCAGGAGTAAACCTTGATTATGGAAGTGAATCAGGGTTTTTTAACCACTTCCAAGTTGTTAGTATTAAGTGCATCTGAAGGTGCAGCATGACCTACAAGTGCTATAGGGCACCTTTCTCTTGCTGTGAAAAAGTAGCAAACTTTGGCAAGTGCTTTCTGTATAAGGACACAAATTACATTTAGGAACAGGTATTGGCATTACATTTTTACTTTTGTTTGTCATGTTTTGTTACAATAATAAGACATGATGAGTGTCCACTTAGATACGATTTTTTCTTTCCAGTGACTATAAAGAGAACTCAAACTGGCTCAGAACAGATACTTACATTTTCTCAAACCCTGTTAAATGCTGGGATTCATCCAACCTATCTTAGGTTTTCTCAAAGTCAGGCTAGGTAGAGTGAATATCACAGTCCATTGTCCATTCAGATAAACTCCAGAGAAAAGGATGTAGAAAGACAGTATTAAAAACACAATGTCTTTGTGAAAGTGTCAGAGGAAAATTTTTACAATTGTTATTGAAATACATTTTTTTAAAAGGTTTGAAAGTGCATAAGTGCCTAAACATATTCATCTGCTGTAAAACCTACCCGATGCCATTGGCCTTTTGAGTGTTGTATGGAAGAAGTGTAAAATTTAGAAAGGAATTTGGTGGATCAAAAGGAACTACCAGTACCAATGAAAGGTGAATATCTTATTAGGGAAGAGGCAAATTTTATCTTTGGTAAACAACCATTCAATAAGCTTGCAAAGGTACTGTTTGTCAGCTGTTTGCCAGCTGCCGCTCTTCAGTACATTCACTAAATGTAACTGGGTCTCAGCCACATTTAAATCTGAATTCTACAAGGATGCAGGGCTTCACACAGATCCACATGCAATGCTGTGTTGACATCCTGCATTCTCTATACGATGCTGAATAGGCAAGATGGTTTACTCCTGGGGTATTTAGTGCACTTAATCTTTTACCTGGGATTCCGGTTCTTTGATGCTTTTGTCAAAAACAAAACAAAAAGCCTCATGGTTCTGGCTGTAGCATAAAAAAAGTATGCCATGTAACAACTGATAGCCTAGTCACAATGCCTTTTTAAGACAAGGAATGAATAGACATGTGTCATATGTATATATGTGAGCAATGTGAAATGCCACCTACCCACTCAAAGTCATTTTATTGTGTTATTTCCACAAATATAAATAGCTTTTTATCAACCACCTGGTTCTTTTTTGTGACATGCTCTCTTTGTCTCATCAGAAGCTTGTTGTATGTGGGTGAAGAAACAATGAATATATCCCAAAACCCCATTCTTTTATCAATAATTTCCAGTTATCGTTACACAATGATTTGAATTTTGTGAATATGGCCACACAGGATCAATTCAATTAAGCCAAAAGTACAAAGGGAAAATCTGACTGCAAGCCTCTGTGCAAATGGTGAACCCAGTAATTATATATAGCCACCTATTGTGCTAGCATAATAACATGTGAAGAAGGTTTAGTTAGACACATTTACACACATAAAAAGCAATATGGGCATAGAAAAAGTCATTTTTGCCAAAAGTATAGAACAGTCACACAGTAACAAATGAAAGCTGCATGAATCCTAGTTTACTTGGCTATAAATAAATCCAACATTTTCTTTCTCTCCATGGTAAAATAAAATAGGAGCACAGAAGCATAACAGTCTCCTTTGAGCAACCAGTCTCTTTTTGTTCAATTATAGTCATCAATCTGTTCCACCTAAAATATTTTCCTCCTTGAGAAACCGAAGAAATCAGTATCAGGATCCAAAACATGCTGCTGCAAAAATAATGTAAAAGAGGTCTTTCCTTTTGGTGAAAACATTTGTTCTCAAATGCTGTATTTTCTTTAACACAAACTTTGTGATTCAGGTGAAAAAAAAAAAACAAAAACAAAAAAACCCGCTGCATCTATATGGCACTTTTAATCAGAAAATCTTGAAGAGCTTCGCAAGGAAAGGTAAGGGTTACCTTCATTGTACAGACAGAGAAAATTACAATAAAAAGAGCTTAAACCTTTGGGTTTTTTCTTCCCCCTCTCCAAATATGTTTTCTATGTATATTCCTCTTAGATGTCCAACTGGAAGCCTTTAAATCCCAATATTCAGAAATGCTAAACAGAGAGTTGTACAAGTACCCTTTCTCTCAACAGTGACTGTGTCAGATTCTGCAGCCCTGGGAAACATTCGCCTGTGCATTATCCCCCAGCAAACTGGAACTCAGGGAAGAAACAGATTCAAATCTCCTACTTCACGCTGCGTGCTCTGACAAATCTTACATAGGAAGGCTAAGGTTTTCCCATTACTTGAAATCACTAGATCCAGTTTAGATGTTGTCTCCTATAAATATGCAAGCTATAATTTCACCAACATCGCTGTTAGTGCTTGATGTGAGGATCATTTAATAAAATTGTATAGCTTGTGTTACCTACAAGATAATACAGAATAAAACATATTATGTCTTCTGGCCTGAAAAAAACTATAAATCTCTGCCTACAAGAACACAAGAGAATCAACGATAATGAATTATCTTGGGGGTAACACAACAAACTTCTGACTAAGGCTTTTTCATCTTCCTGAGATGTGATACTAGCTACCAGATTGCACTGTCTCTTCCTTTACCCTGTGTGCCACTGAATCATCAAAGCACATAAAGTAAAGCCAATTTGATTTAGCTAAATAGGAAAAAGTCCAAATCCTCTTCTTCACACGGTAGCTCTGTGCAGACATCAAAAGAGAGCAGAGCACTGTCCACCTGTGCACATTTGAAGAATTATAGAGAATTATTTTAAAGATGAAAAACCAAGGTCCCAAACCAATACAATCTGTGGTGCAAAAATAGTTTCAGGCTAAGTTCTTTTTGCTCAAAATCCCATCATAAACACCAGGAACTTAACGAGGACAGAAACCAATCATTTCAGCCACAGAGTTGGTTCCAAAATAGTTCAAAATGTGCATTTGGTATCCAGGAAAGCACTACGGGGAAATTAAATAACCCATAAATATTCCAGCTGAACTTTAATAACTATATAAGCCATCCTAGGTTGGAGGAGGAGGGAATGTTTTGAAGTAAATTTCTTGTATCTTTTTTTCTTTCTGAGATGACCATTTTTAAAGTGCAAAATAACTACAGTTTTTTCCTATTTATTCATCACTCCTGTATGGTGAGTTTATCCTCAGTTCAAAGCATTACTGTAGGGGATCATTTCTACTGCGCTAAAAAAAGAATAGCTTGATCACAGGCATTTAAATGTCCTCCAAGATTTAAATATGAAGTAACCTTTAAAACATTGGTTAGTTTTTCTTACATCATGCATCAGGTATTCACTTCATATTTTCTTTTAAGGCATTTCTTCAGAAGCCAGATCTTGCAATTCATGTTCAGTTTAAGATCTTTGTTCAATGTATAAAAGATTAGTTTTACCATCCTCTCTTAAAGCCCGCAGTATACTGTAGCAGATTCAATGGTCTGTAATTTTTATCAACAAGCAAATCGTCCTTTCAGAAACCTAAATCAGAGAATTCCTTTTTTTCACTCAGCATGCAGACAGCTAAAGCCCTTTTTTCCCCTGGGGTGATGTGTTAGTTTGATTTTATTTTCCCTGACATTTCACCTGTCAGATTATGATAAGTAGAAGAAACAAAGAATAATCATCACATTCTCACTGAATCTCATAATAAACTATCTGGAAATAGAAGATAAATTAGAAACATCCTGAGGGAAAACATGAACACTGAAAACACCCTCAGATATCCAAATCATCTTCCAGTGACCTAGGACTCCAATACATTTTTTAAAAATTCAAAAAGGAAGCCTGCACAGGACTGCCACATCTACTTTTTTAATCTTCAAATACTAGGGAAAGACCTAGAAAGATATAAGAAGAAAAAAAAAAGTTGCAGAGTTAAGAAAATCTATTTAACTTGCTCAGTCTCACCATGTTGAGATTCGTAAGTGATGAAAACTTACCTGCTTGACCGGTGGTAATACTGACAGCTGCAAAAAGCCTCTGGGAACGACTCAAGTCAGAAACCCCATTCACAGCTTCAACTTCAAACGTGTAGTTAGCGTGAGCTAGCAGGTCTATGACAGTGACATAGTTATCTACTAATCCAGTTTGCTGGGGCATATATCCTATGTTACTCCCACAGGGAACACATTCACCCTGCTCCCAGCTGCACCTCTTGCACAAAACGCGGTAGGTCACATCATTTCTTCCCCCGTTGTCAGCAGGAGGACTCCACTCCAAGCTCACGGTAGTCTGGTTGATATTGAAAATGAGGTTCTGTGGTGCAGATGGAGGCCCTGTGTAACACACAAGAAGTCCAGGGTAATTGCACAGAACCAAGGTGGGCCATGTAGCCAGCAGTTTAATTACTGAGACAGAAAACAGTTCCAGCACTCTTCTTCACATAAACATTTCATTATTTTTACTACAAGCTGCATAAAAGCTTCCCTGAACGCACTTGGCAAGAGCTTTATTTATTTTCCATTAAGGCATCAGAATAACAATTGCCTGCATATTTACTGCAACTGACTTCAGTCATTTCTCTTCTGTGCAATTAAAAGGATTGGTTAATGCACCTTAAAGGTTGTCTTTTATAGTTTTCCCAAGTATGGGATTTTTTTGTCTCTTCTAAACATACTGCACCAATCGCATCGAGTCCTTTTTTTATCAGCGCTGATATGTTTTATAGAGATATTGATGCTGCTTTGGATTTAGGAGACTTCCACTATTTGAACCACCTATCTGTGTAGGCTAGTCTATTTGCAGTCAGAAGGTTAAGCCAGATCCAATTACAGTTCAATCCAAGCTCAGATACCACACAGGTTACTTTTCATTTTTCATGTTACTCACTTTGGTATTGTATCACATAAAGCACTTGGTCAACAGCAATTCTACAGCCATGGGAAAACTATGGTTGTATCCAATCTCTTACAATGAGTTACACATTTACCCAACATGCAGTGTTTTCCAATGTTGTATCAAGCAAACATGAAAATTACATTTGTGCTGATTCTATATTCACTGTCAACTTTTTTTCCCCTCTGCCTTTCAATTTCATTTACTGTTGTAAATGTACTTTTCAAATACAGGAAAAGCCAGCCGAAACTACGAGATACAAGTGGCTGCACTTGGTTGGTTAAGCAATGTCCTTTACTATTAAATTCATGACTGACTCACTTGTGCATGCGACATATGGTGGATCAGAAGGTGCTCTATAATAGCTATCTTCACAGTCGCATCTTGAAGATCCTTCCTTGTCAGAAAAGCTGTGAGTAGGGCAGCGGGAGCACTGCAGATCTTGTGAGGAGGATTTGTAGAACCCACGGTTACAAGCTAAGGCAGAAAAAAGCAAATTAAGGTTTAGATTTGCATGGATTCTTCTGATATTTTTACTGTCACATGAGGTACACATTCCTGTAAACATCTATCTGAACTATTCATTCCATTATGCTGGCACAAGCCAAAAGAAAACACAATCTCTTCAGTTGATGCTGTTAATTATTATGTGGCATTTTTGTGAGCTCAAGCATACATTAGGAATACCTCAGCAGTTGGCAGCACAATATTTTAACACAGAGGGCTACAGGAATATAACAAGCATCTGTTTTTCACCAAAGAAGAGTAAAATAGCAGTGTGAAACAGCTGGATGCCCACAATATGACTAAACAAGGGAAAAGCAGTCTGGAACAGCTCTGCTGTGAGGCCACTCAAGTGTTTCCGGTATCTGAACTAGCTGATTTGGAATTAATGGAGCAAAGGTGACTCTTCTCTGATCTGAGAAACCCAGAGAAGCTGTAACCCACCAGTGAACCCTGATCCCAAGGAAAGAATGAGGTGTGATCACTTGTTGGACAGATGATGCTGGTAGGAAAAAGCAGAAACAGGAGGAGGGCAGACATTGCAAGCTGCACAATTGGATTTTCTAGTTTCACAGGGAGGACAACTAGGCTTCAGTGAATTTACTAAAACCTTCAAGGGGAAGTTAAAAGATAGATAGTTGGAAATAAGCATATAAGATCATTTCAGACTTTGGTTTGCCCACTGTGAACTCATGAAACTAAAAAATGTGTTGTGTTACAAACCTGATGTTTGGAAATACTTGTATCGGCTACTGTTAACAGTTCCCAAAACAGAAACACCCATAAAGCAAATCTATCATGATTCTTACAAGCAAATAACTGCAACCTAGACAGCCAGCTTAAGAATGGGTAGCTACAAGAGGTGTAAGGGATGAGGAAGAAGGAAGTAGGCATCAGACAACACTAACAGTGAAAACAGATTAGGACTCCATTTCAGTACTGAGGTTATGGGCAAACTTACCAACGCTGCCAACATGAGAAACAGAACTTTGTAATAAAGCAGAAGTTTTTTTCAAACACACTATTTTATTCTCTTTTACCAACCCTGGCAAACAGTCTAAACTTCTTAAGCCGTCACCCATATGCAAAGAAAAGGGACAGAGGGTGAAACTGAGTATTAGATATCAAAACATTAAAGCTTGTTAAACAGTCATTCTGAATTCAGAGAGAGAGAATTTACTTTGGTTATATTCTTATTTGCTTGGATATTTTCTCAGAATAGAAATGCAAAGTATCCAAAGACACTGATATTTGCAACAGTTATTTCAGTTGTCTGGTATTGCAGTGATGGAAAGAGCATGAAAACAATGAGCTTTATCCAAATCTCAGTGAAGTCAGTGAGGAGTGTCTTTGACTTAAACAACCTTTGGACTGGACCCACAGCGTAGCTACAGCAACATGACACTTACTGTACTTTATATTATATATTATATTATGTATTATCTAATGAGTTTTGTGCAACTGAGAAAAAAAAATAAATTGTGGTAATACTTAAGATAACAGTAGATTAAAGTTGATAAATTAGGTAAATCAACAGTGGATCATATCAATATAAAATGATAGGAAATGGTGACTTTCTGTTACTGTCTCAACATATTAAATTTCTAAAGAAAAATATGCCTGAAGGAGAGAAATCACCATAACATTTAGGAAAAAAAACAGTGGATGGAGGCTAAATTACCTGGCAGAGAAATAAGCATGCAAAGCATGTATCCTTTGACTTTGACAAAGAGGCACCAGTTTACATTAGAAGAAAATCTAGCTCTGCTTGATTCTACCACTGCAGATGTTATATATGCTATTTAGAAAAGAAGACAAAGAATTTTAGAGAAACACTTTGGATAAACATGACCCATGAATTCATAGTTGTGGCAAATTTCACTCCGAATTATCCTTTTACACATTCATTCAGGATTCTTTCAGAATTTCCTGACCAAAGGCAAAGAGCACAAAAGCTGCACTGATTTGTATGCGTATACCTTAAAACATATATTTAAACTTCTGTCTGCTCTTTCAGGACTTGCAACTGAAAGGTAGCTAAAATGACCAAATAATAGTTTCCTGCCTTTCTTAAATAGTCATGCTCCTCTCATACTGAGCAAAACACTGGACAAATACACCAGGTCTTCCAGCACGCAGCCTCTGCAAAGCAAAGAGCAACTTAAGAAGCAAAGATCCCTACTGTGCTTCCAGTCTGTCCTTCTCAGCAGGGAGCATTGCAAAGCAAAGAAGCTGAGAGTAAAACAGAGATTTCAGACAGAAATAACAAAATGTAAACAGAAAACCCCTGTTCACTTTTTTTTTCTGATGACTTGATCAAGACATTTATATGCTTAGTCACTTACTATTTAAAGTAAGTGTGCATTTCTTATTAGAGTTCAAAGGATCTGAATGTCTGTGACTAGTTTACATGACTGAAAGCCATTTATTCTCCTGCACAGCATACCACAGGCAGCAGGTTCAGGCACTCATACCGTGCAACCATTCCATTAGCTTTTTTTTCCATTAAGAGGCTTGTGACAACATTTAATAACCATCCCTTCAACTTATACACCCCATAAATACAAGGGTCAGAATACTCCAACAATGAAATTTTTAATGGTATGAAAAGAGTGCTTTCAAAAAGGATTTTTAAAAACTTTATTGTTCTTTAGAAAGAAGGGTACACAGGGGTGTACATCATAATTAACAGTACTCATTGCAATAATGCAATTAAACTTATTTTCAATTTTTCTTCCTAAATTTAAATCCATAAAAAAGTAGACTGCTTCTATTGCTCAAAAATCAAGGAGCTATGAATCTTCACATGTTTTTAACATACAGAATTCCCAGAAACATAAATAAAAACTGTACCATGACATACTGTTGCATGCACCACTTATTAAGGTGTGAGGACTTGCCAGTGATCTGTTGCAGATCACAGATGGGAAAGAACCATCCAATAATACTTCGACTTATTTTTTTCCTGCCCTATTGTCATGGTGATTTATTTTTTTTATATTGAAAGTAATTTAAATAAATTGTTACATTCTAATTTATTTTTAATCCACTGATTTTTATTCAATTTAATTATTTCTGAACTACTTTTAAGGTCACAGGGACAAGTGGTATAAAATACTCACTTCCGATCCACTGTGAACAACAGAAAAACAACCCCAATGCATTAACCAAACATTACATGGAGCTCTATGCATGCAAATCTAAAGGTGATAAATACAAGTGCTGTTCCGCAAAAGTAGATCATGGCAAAGCTTGAAGCAACTCAAATTGAATATGATCACATCCATTTTAATATTTCAGCTCATTAGTGCAGGAGAGCACACAGCAGCAGCATTTCTTCCCCATAAAAGAGTCCATATTGTAAATCAAGGTATAGAACTCAAGCAACAATGGGAGGTATGCAGAAGTGTATAACTGGTGAGGCAGCACTCTAGTGTTGTAGCCATAACCTCCTTATTGTTGAACCGAATAAAATGGGAATTCATTTCATCTTAATCAAGCAAGTTAAGATCCAGGAGCAGTTTTGCTACTGAAAGGATTCTGGAGTACTGGAAAAGATGAGGGGGATGGGAGGAAGGGAAGAAAGCCAGCACAAAATAAATTTACTGCCATTAACTGTTGTGTGTCATTTACAGCTGCTAATTTAATGAAACAGTTCTTCCCAGATAAAGCTCCTATTTTGTTCAAACAGCTGTTGTGAAGTTTTCCGCATTCCAAGAAAGGGTTTCAAACCAAGAGCAGTCAACTTCACTGTCAGCACAAGGATGCAGAATAACACCAATCAACCTAACTTAAACCAGTCTTTAAGTAAAGCAAAAACTAGTTGCTAGTTCTTTCCCCATGGACTACAAAACAAACAATGCAGAAGTTATGCTTCAGCCAAGAAACAATTATTTGCTTAATATTTTAGTCTCACAGCTGTTAGAGACTGAACAGCAGTAAGGTACCCCAGGTAGCCCAGGGCTACCTGGTACCTTGGATTTACTTGTCTGCAATGGCTGCTTCTCAGAGCAAATCTTCCCACCTCCTCTGTGAACCAAAGGGGTTTCTCTTCTCAAGAAGGTGGCAGAGTTCCATCATGAAAGAAAAAGATGATGCAAACAGCCCGTGGATGAGCAAGCCTCCATACACCATAGAGCTGTGGTTTGAAACCCAGCAGGGCATTGTTGCTTCATATTTAAACTTCCTTGCCTGGAAACTGTAGATCAAAAGGTACACTATTCCATCTGTATACAATGAAAGACCCTGGTGAAGATTACACTAGCAGTCTTTCTCAGCTTGGACCAAATTGCTTTGTTCTTGGTACACCCAGTTGTAATGAAGACATTCCATGACAGCAGGATCAGGTACATGACTGGGCAAGGCTGCAGCGGCAGTGCACGGTACTCACCCGAATACACATTTAGCATATGCCACTGCTCGCAGAGCAATCCCAAACATTCTGAGCCAATGTCTTTGGTATTGTTTAAGGGCCTATAAAAATACTGCAAATAATTCACCCTGCAAATCCACAAGTAAATACTGAGGAATTAACACACACTACTAAGAATTATGATGCCACATCTGCAGCACAACAAGGCATTAGTTGTCATAAATTGAGATGCAGATTGCAGCTTATGTAGAAAAATAGCAGCTTCTCTATGTGAGCTCATCACATGCCTTAGAGGCCTGGTAGAGATCAAATAATGTATACTCTTCTTTTCATATTAATAAAAAGAAAATTCCAAGTGACTCTGGAAGGAGGAACAAAGGCAAATGTAGAGAGCTGCATACAGCAGTCGGGAGACCCATTTGTGGGCTAGGAAAAAGGAAAAAAGGGATGTGTTAAGTACTGCTCAATTGTATGTAAACTTTTAACTATAAATAATACAGATATTCATTTTACTTCTAGGAGAGCTAGGGAACTTAAACTGGGAGGGATGATGGAAACATGGTAAGGGCTACGAGTGATATGCCTAACAACCAACGTTTATATAACCAAAGCAGAAAAAGAAAAAAGCTGCAGGGAAGTCACACATTAATCAAGAAAATTATTTGCTACTACAATAGTACAAACAAATGAAAAAAAGAAATCGCCATTTATAGAAGTGCAAGGCTTCCAGGTGGCATACCAGCTTAAGACTGAAAGGGCATGCATTTTTCAGCAGGCTAGACACTTGATTGAACATGGCTTTTGATAATAATTTTTAAGTTCATATGAAAACAGCAAAACGTAATGAGTTGCAAGATGACTGCACTAATTACTGTTGGTTCCCATTATAAAAAGTAGACAGGTGTGAGGAGAGAAAAAGAGAGATTAAATACCATGCTAGCTGTTTACTCTGGTTTGCTCATTGTTCTCTGAGCTTGCCATTAACAGTAAGTTTTATTGGCATACATGCCACAGTTTTATGCACACAAAACAAGATGAAACTAATATTTAAAAACTGATATTTTTTCACAGTCAGTGTCAAAGGATGTCAAGTAGAAATCACAGACTTTCAACAACAGCACATCACTTATGAACTTGGATAACAGCCTGGTCCCACCGAGAATGATGGAAAAATGTTCACCTTGGGAATGCTTAGGTTTTCCCCTAGGCTCCTCCCTCTACTTCACTTGAAAAAATTAACTTTATGATTCTACACATTGTGTTTTTTCTTACAGACAGTGGTTAGATTTTCTTTTTTCTATCTCTGTGGACATAAGCCTTAATTTTTGTGATTTGTTTTGCATTACCTTAATCCACTCCCTACCTTTCTACTCTCTTCAGGCCTGCAAACACTACAGACAATGCAGCTAACCACCTTTGCAAAGAAATTATGTATACAGGAGGAGTTTGTGCAGATGTTTCCTGGATGAAGTTATGCAGCTGCAAAGACTTTATTAATTATACAATACAAAATGGATTGTTGTGTAATTGGAACTCTCTGGGGCTCTGATACATTTGAAAATTAACACACATATATGTACGGTCGGGACATAGATGGATGTTGTTAGATTATTTATTACAGATGGGTATTTTAGCTAATTGAGAAAAGAAAAAAAAAAAAAAAAGAAAAAAAAAAAAGGCTGGTCTTTCTCCACTGGAGTTTTCAGGTATTTGTTTCATCTTAATGTCTATGGTTCCATAACTCCAGACTGAAAGCACAGCTTGCAGAAACAGTACTCCCACTGCTAGGTTTGCTGACCTCATCTGCAATGGACAGGTCCAGAATCTTTGTTTTAATCCTATTGACAGTGCCTCAGTGGGAATAATTATAACAGTCGGCCACAAATCCAGACCTCCTGTCACTGATATGTTAGGGTTTTTCACAACGAAATGAGCAGCAGACAAGAAGGATGAAAACAACATGGGGTAGTGATTATAGAAAGATTTGTCAACCCCCCTTCTGTATTAACCTGCTACAAACATATGATAATTTGGCATGGGAGACACCAGAAATACAAAATGTTTAATCTTCCACAGTATCAAAACTATTTTTTTTTACATAATTGTTGCTGTTCTCTCTTATAAGATACTTGACCAGTAGATCTCACCAGCCGCAGGCACTTTTTAGCCAACGTATCTGAAAAGTTTAGATAAACTGAAAGCAGACCATTCCAAAATAATTCCCAAATGTGGATTTCAATGTGAAATATTAGACATAAGAAATCCAGTAACAAAAGAAACTTTATAACCTCTGATCCCCTTTTCTAATAATTTGTGTACATTCGAGTCATTACTATGCTTGAAACTGTAAATTACTTTTGTAGTGAGAGACGGCATCTGTTATGCCTTCTCCAGCACCTAATATATATTGTTTTATAAGAAGCTTAGACTGTAGTATTTTATTTGTCTAACTACTATGCAATGATAAATGTCTAGCTGAAAAAGATGTTTATTTTAGCTTGATTTTTAAACTGCAATAGCATCTAAAGATTATTCATGTTCCAACCAAGGAATTACGTTGTATGGTTTAGCCAGAGTAAACTTAAGACTCTTAATGGTGCCTCAGCCATAGTGTGAATGACATATCTAAATAAGGCTGTACCACAGCTGCATACCATCATCCACTGAATGTTTGCTGTTGCCTGTCAGGAATCTCTCAGACCTCGTATTAATTTCCCAAGCCTCATATGCCCTTGTTGTCCAATGACCTGCTAATGTCTTTGAGAGATGTTCAGACAATGCTGTTCACACAAACAGAGAACCAGAAACAGACTGCTTGCTAACTAATAGAAATTTATTCCCATTTTTCCACTGAATGAAGTGAAAATGACATATCTAAATAAGGCTGTACCACAGCTGCATACCATCATCCACTGAATGTTTGCTGTTGCCTGTCAGGAATCTCTCAGACCTCGTATTAATTTCCCAAGCCTCATATGCCCTTGTTGTCCAATGACCTGCTAATGTCTTTGAGAGATGTTCAGACAATGCTGTTCACACAAATAGAGAACCAGAAACAGACTGCTTGCTAACTAATAGAAATTTATTCCCATTTTTCCACTGAATGAAGTGAAACTTTTACCTTTCTACACATCTGCTTTAAAAAAAAAACTACTGTGTATGTCATCATGTGTGCCTTTTAAACTCACCTAGGTGCAAAGAAACATAGGCACATACTCTATGATGTTTTCCCAGCATATATATGCACAAGGACAAACCAATCAAGTTGAAGAACATATCCCAAAAATCAAAGAATACCCAACATCACTATACTGAAACAGCAAAATTACTTCTGATGATTCTGAATAAGTACATGAAAGGCCATATTTAACTGTGTAAGTTAAAAAAGTTCTGCATTGAGTCTATGACATAAGGTTTCTCTATATTTTGGAGCTTGCAAGGACTTTGGCATGGGCCTCTCATTAACTTTCTTGGGAACGACAAATATAAAACCACCACAGAAACATGGTGAAATTAATGTGAGAGATACAAAGACAAAAAAAATGCAGACAGATGCAACTCTCCTACTGAACAGCATTGAAAAAAGGCAGCTCAGAGAAAAAAAAGGAAAAAAATATATTCTGGCTTTCCTGTTCACTCTTTTTTTTTTCCACCATGCCCTTCCCTCAAGATTAGTTTGCAAGGTGCTCCAGTAGCTTCTGTGCAGAGTTGAGTGACAGCTCAATGGAATAGCCAGATTGGGAGCAAATGCTCCACACTTGGCAGGACATGGTTTAGATTTGTCACAAAAAAATAATCCATGCCTGAAGTTTGGTCAGCGGTAGAGATTTTATCTGTCTTCCTCAGAAAGTTCTCAACCAGTCAGAGAAATAATAGAAAAATGCACTTGATTTGGCTACAGCTTCTGCACCTTTGGATTTTGTTTTTCGTTTTTCCTTGTTTTGCTGACTTAGTAATATTTAATTATGAACTTTTAAAAAATTTTAGTAAAATAAAGGTGTTAAATTACAGTAACCAGGAATTCAGGAAATTTAAGACCATTGGCTAACTTTTATTATTAAAGTTACAATGTTCTGATAGGAAAGCTGTACACATATCTAACTAAGCAGAATAACTCATCCCTTAGATGCATCAGCAGATGCTGCTGCAACAAGAAGATATCAGCCATGTGAAGGTTGCCTACAGACTGGATATGCCCCTTGCAGGCTTTCCAGGAGAGTCTGTACATTGATCTGCCTGCCTGACCCCAACAGTAGGCAATTATGGGTCGGACAGCTTTGGCTCAGGTCAGCTGGAGGATAGCAGGCCAAGTTTTCTTTCCCAGGATGCCATGAATTTCACCTAACACTTGTCTCTAAAAGCCTGGACACTCAGTCAGTCTGGTTTTGCTCAAAGGCTCAACACTGGTGTCCAAAATACAATGTAGACACACCTAGCCTGACAAAGGAGTTTCCCAACAGCAATCTACTTCTGCAAGACATAAAAAAATACTTCATTGTACAGACACGATTGTTTACCTCTTATGAAAGTTGTAATTCCAAAAACTTCTGACACACTAACTGTAAAAGTAACTTTATGCTGTTGGTTTTATTGGTTCCTCAATCCAGTTCACGCTACAGCCAATAAATACCTGTGAAGGCACAGTACTGGAGCAGGGGGCTGAGAAAAGATGGAAACACTTTCAGCAGCAATGTTTAATCAATGCATTAATAAAATGTAAAGCTATTAAAAATATAACCTGAGTAGCTTCTTGCATTTTTGTGGAGAGAGCAGTGCTAGGTTTACTCATTCTATCTGTCTTTATGCCATAAATTCTCTCTTCACACACATGACTTCTCTCCTGATGCCCTAAAATCCTGCCTTACAACAACTGTCCAGATACAAATATAATGGGAGTTTATTTAATTCCTGTAAAGGCCTCAGACAATCCAAAATCCTTTACTCAATCATTTTGTCCCCTGTGAAATAAAGAGGATCTTCTGAGGGAGTCTTAGATAATAAAGCTCTGTGTAAGGGAAGTGGTGCAAATAGATCTGGTGCTGTAGACTTCCTGAAGCTTTGAGACAATCAACTTGATGTGGCTGTTTAATTTAACTGCAGTGGTGCTTAAAAATCGGCTGGCAAGGAACGTTACCTGGAGGGCTTACTCATAAAACAGAACAGAAGCAGGCATCTCTATAAGTTTTCCAATTGAAATGAAATTAAAATAACCTAATAACACATTTTTGTTTCTTTTGGACAATGACCTACCATTACCATTCCAGGCCTCAATCCAGATGAAATTTTTCACGGATTTCTGCAACACATTCCTCAAGGCCATCATTATACAGCAGGCAAATCCATCCAAACAAAAGACCAGCTTTTAAGAATCCACAAGAGAGAAATGACTCCACTTCTGCACAACGGTGCTACTGAATCTAAAAATAACTTCAGTTGCATACCATGGTCTCAGCTGTTCCTACGTTTAATGTTGATTGTCCTACTTACTCAGAAAAATATGCTCACACCTATCAATCCATTGCAGTTCATTAGAGGAATTTTAACACAAAAAAGGAACTCTTCTCCACAGTTACATTCAGCTTGGAGTGGGGAGAAACAGAAATACATCCAGAAAGGAAAAAACAAATACATGCTATTTTAAAAGGGATTCCCTTCTAGGTTCATTGAAGCCAACATAATTTTTATCAGTGCATAGACTTGAAATATAGATCGTCTGTGTCAGTATTTAACTATAATCTTTCAAAAGAAAAAAGGATTTATAACCTCTTTATCTGAAGATTAGAGAGTTTGTTTATTAAGATATTACAAACACACAGCTCCCCTTTAATGAAAAAATGAAAATAATAATATAAAGGAAAAGCATTACCATAGTAATTCACCGATATGAAACTGAACTGGATTAAAACATGAAGAAACTTTTTCTGCATTTGTTTCAGTAAGACTGTGGTAAGAAAAAATATTGCTGTGACAGATTCATCTACTCCAAGTTTTTATGTGAAAACTCCCCAGATTCACACAATGCTTTCACTCCAAATAATAATTTAATAATAATATAATAATATAGATTGAGTTGTGATACTGTGAAATGAAGTTGTATTGGCTAATTGCATACTCTGAGCAGAAGTGTGTCTTATAGCAGGGAGCGTATCGAATCTGCCTGGCTGATCCTTATGATTTGGAAATGTCACTTTCTACTAAGCACGGAGAAAATAGGGAGGGGCAGTAAAGCCACTCAAAGATAGCAGCCATCCAAAAAGATAAAGAACACAGTGAGGAAAAGCAGACAACAGATTGCAGAGACAGAACAATCACAGATGGAGGCCAGGTGGGTGGGTCAAACAATTTTTTCTTTAAAAAGGTTTATTTTCATATTTAAACAGTACCCCGTTGTGTAAATGTTCAGCAAAGAACTGATAAGAAAATGGATTTGTAAGTGCGTTTGAACAAACAACATGTCTTATAGTCAAGAGGGGCTTAGTCATATATAATTAAGGGATAATGTGAATGGTTGAAGAGTGTAGGATACAACAAGCATTTTCTGCAAGTGATTAAATGCTGCTGCAAAACAAAAGAGGTAGATACCTAAGGAAGCTTTATAGAGCCAGAATGTAATAATCTTAAAACACGAACTTTCTTTTTGTTAAAGACAAGAGGATATTCATCTAACTGTACAAAATACCTTTTTCACTGAAAATGCTGTGAACTTCCTGCTTCTGCCACCTAGTCAAGCTCTTTAACTAAGATTATGACACTTTCTGTTTCAGTGTACACTACCATTACATTTAATCCTTTAAACCCCCTAAGAGAACAGCTCTGTGCAAGTACAACACCTATGTTCACTGGAACTGTGTGCAATCAAAGTTATCTGTAAATTTCAAAAAAAATTAGTGGCATTACTCAGCTGAGCAATTACAGCCCCAAGGGCTTGATGCAAATCCACAAAAGTAATGAGTGTCTGGAACAATGGATGAACTGAATCATACAATAAAGGCAAAGTAAAAGAGGAAGATCATAGTCCACCTAGATCACTGGCTTGTTTCTGGCCATGACCTATGCCAGATGCTTATAAAAGAAAAGAAAGAGTAGGGCAGAGGCAGAGGTCGGGATGCACATTCAACAACCAGGTGCTAAGCAATCACAAGCTATCAGCCATCTCCACCTCTTTCCTTTATATTCTCTGGCAAACTTCCTTCCTGAATTTGTCAAATTATTTTCATAAATTACCAGGGTTCATCCAAGTGACTATTTACCTGAATGTTAAAGCATGTTTTATTTCTTATGTATAGTGCATGCTTCCACACAATTCCTTACAAAGCTGTAGCTTACACAGAGACAGCCACACCAACACTGAATCTGGGTAATGCTGGCACTAATGCCACAGCAGCAGGTAAGTCTGTGTGGCTTTCCAAAGACCAAGCTGAGTAAATAGCATGTTCCAAATGCTTACCATTACAGGGGATATGCAGAGATGTCATTGACTACACAGTCAGCTTCGGTATGTCACAACAGAGGCTGCAGTACAGACACACGAACAATCTTCCTTGTGCCTAGCCAGCTGTCAGGTGCATTTCCAAGAATACTGGTATTCCAATTCATTTACAAAACTCTAAAGGATCTGGAAACTTGGAATTCCTATTTGTTCTTTTATAATCACAGAATCACAGAATCTTAGGGGTTGGAAGGGACCTTGAAAGATCATCAAGTCCAACCCCCCTGCCAGAGCAGGATCACCCAGAGCACATCACACAGGAACGCGTCCAGGTGGGTTTTGAATGTCTCCAGCAAAGGAGACTTCACAACCTCTCTGGGCAGCCTGTTCCAGTGCTCTGTCACTCTCACAGTAAAGTTTTTTCTAATGATCATTATTTATTTGTGTACCTTAAAATTTTAAAAACTGAAAAGCAAGAGAAAGAATGCTCACGTAACATGAATGCGTCCACATTCGCACCTTTGACTGGAACCAGAGTGCACTTTTGAAGTGGCTTCCGGTTATCCTTGTTTACCATATTTTGGGTCACACCAGAGTAATCTCAGACCACGTGAACTGGTTTTCTTTCAGAGGAAAATAACCAGCAGATATGCTCCAAAAGTAAAAGTGATGCACTCCAGCCACAATTGCATCAGACTAGACCTACTCCAAATAAATCCCTGAGAAATGTATTTAGCATGGACATCAAGTCCTCAGGACTGTTTTGCTTTACAGATTCACTCCTATTTTTTCATCACAAGATTATTCTTTATTTGGAGAATCTTTAACTGTTGGCTTTGATCGACAGATCAGTACATCAATTATCTGACACACATAGAACTGACTCAGCACCCTAATTGTGAACAATTTGTAACTCAAATTATTTTTGTTCTGTGCAAGTACTTCTTCAAACAGTTCTATGTAGCTTGTTGGAAAGACAGTTTTATAGATGTTTACTCCTCAATGCTCAACAAACTGCACCATTATTTGAAAAAGAAGAAGCTGCTGAAAGAGAAACCATGAAGGAAGTTGTTGTCTTAAAAAATATTTAAAAAAAAAAAAAAAGTGGGGGAAAAAAGGAGAAACTAAAATAAAAACTCATTTACAGAAGTGGAGGGAGTAAATTTATATAAAGTTCAGTAAAAGGCAATGGGGACCAGCGTGTCCTCAGGTAGCATGTACACAGCTCCCAGAAGAAATATTCTCCCTGTTAGAGAAGTGCCCTCACAGCCCATGGCAGAATCCAGTTTTCCACTTAGGATGGAATTTAAGGCCTTCAGTCAGGTAGCTCTATTCAAAACTCATTCATTCATTCTCAAAAGGACAGACTGCCAAGGAAGAAATAAAACATATCTCAAGAAGGTGTGAAAGTCATGGCAGTGGCCCAGGGGACAGCAGGTATTGTCACTGATAGAAAGCATTCCCTGATATCTCCCTGGGCTCTAATAATACATTTCCATCTTCAGTTCTGCTACATTACCCAAAAGCACACTGGTCCTCCAGTATCACTGTCTTTCTTCCCCATGCTCACGATTTGCTGTGTTCAATATTAATAGTTCTTTTGAAAGATAAAAACATAATATAATTAAACTTTTATTAAAATTAATTTTATAAGAAAAACATCAGACAGTAGAGCAGCTGTGGAGTCCACAGGAGTCAAAGACTAAGGCTAAGCAACGGGAAACAAAACAGGCTCACTTGGGGCTAAGTTCCTCCCGTTCTCTTCCCAGCTTTTTTCTAATTGCTCAACCAGATAAATTTCCATTACACAACCCAGCTCCTTATCATCAGAAAGCACACTAGTCCAACAGACCTACTGATCTCAAATGGGTCTCCTCTGAGACAGTGACAGGAAAGCTACACAAAAGGAAAAGGTTGGCCAACTCCAACACAGGATTTAAATTCAAAGTTAGATTGGGACCTGGGCGTCCCAAGTCTGCCTTGAAGACTTCAGAAGGAAAAAAGAGGGGGATGTTGGGAGGGAAACATCAACAGGAACTGCAGCAAAGTGATACAGAGCAGGAATATTTTTTTTAAAAGAAGTGCCAAAACTAATCCGTTGATCTCCGCTGCCTAGACAACAACAGGCCACAGGTTAAAAATTCAGGATATTATTTCTCCAAAGATTACAACACCTAAATTTCACTGTCAATATGTTAGTGCTTTTATGTGCAATGAGTAGCTAAGTTCTCATGGTAGTCTATGGAGACCCAGGGCTGCCTGAACACAACCACCTAGTTCAGAATGAGAGAGGCTATCCTGCCAAATCCCTAGCTTTTGGTCTAAAAGAGTACAGGTCTTCTGTGACTACTGTATCATGTCTGCCAGCCCACACAGTAGTCCTATACACGATATTCCACCTCAAACAAGGTCAGGGAAACAATGCTTATGAACCCAACCCCAACCTCTTGCAAATGGTCAGTGGAATAGCTCTCCAGGTAACAGTTTCAAAATAAATCCTGCTCTCACTAGTCCTGGCATGCCAACATATAAAGCATCCAATGATAAGAAGTAATTCTCAGATGGTACCAGCTGCATAGCCTCAAAAAGTACTTCCCGTTTTCATATGCAAGCAGTTTATCTGGCATCCTATGACAGTGGGTAGTGATGAGAAATGAGAAGAGTAGATTAGCCACAATTCTCTATCAGATCTGCTTTTATCAGGTACCAAATAGATCCACACATGTAGCCCTGTAAAGCTTTTTATAGTTTGTCATGCAAAGTCTTAGTGACTGAACAGAAATGAGTAATGTATGCCTACAGGGAATGAGGTATCAAGCTGAGGCTGGCATATCTGAGCCTTAGAGTAGAGAACTGGTGTAATGTAACTAGTTATATAAATTCAAAATAAAATACTGGTGAAGTTCACTTGTTTATTATTATGTTAGGCTATTATGACATTTATGTGGAAGATGATGAAAATTAATTTGGTATGAATGCAAATGTCAGCTGCCTTACAGCAGCAGTATAGATAGAACACACATTTGAAGAATACTAAGTCTACATGAACAATGTGAGCATGTATGTGTTTGTGGGCATGTGTGTACACATGTGCATGCTTCACAAGTACTCATATTTAAATGTTATAAACCTCTCTACAGGCCTGTTATGCATCCAAAAATTAATGGTAGGAGCAGCAAATAGTTTGGGTGAAGCCAAGAACAAGTACAAATTCTCAGTTATTAGCCACTATGAAAAGCCAAGTTATTAAAGAATTTATCAAGTACAGATTTATTACAAATTTTTTTGAAACTCTCTACTTGTCTTAGAATCATAGAATCATTAAGGTTGGAAGGGACCTTAAAGATCATCAAGTTCCAACCCCCCTGCCATAAGCAGGGAACCCTACCACTAGATCAGGTTGCAAAAAACCTCATCCAACCTGGCCTTAAAAACCTCCAGGGATGGGGCATCAACAGTGTCCCCAGACAACCCATTCCAGATCCTCACCACCCTTACAGTGAAGCATTTCTTCCTAATATCTAACCTAAATCTCCCTTCCCTCAGTTTAAAACCATTACCCCTTGTCCTACCACTATCTTCTCTGATGAAAAGCCCCTCCCAGCTTTCCTGTACCCGCTTTCAAGTACTGGAAGGTGCTATAAGGTCTTCCAGAGTCTTCTCTTCTCTAGGCTGAACAGCCCCAACTCTCTCAGCCTGTCTTCATAGCAGAGGTGCTCCAGGCCTTTGATCATCTTGGTGGACCTTCTCTGGACCCTCTTCAAGAAGTCTGTATCTTTCTTGTGCTGAGGTCACCAGAACTGTATGCAGTACTTCAGTACTTGTCTTCCTCTATTTAATCTTTCTTCAAACTTTGGAACAAACTAACAACATCACTGAAACTGCAGATGCAAAAGCCATATATTGAGCTTTTTCTGCCACTAAATGAATGAAGCTACAAGAAGCATGAATTATAGGCACTTCTGTGGGACCTAGAAATTCTAATTGACGTTTTACTTCTCAGACTACAAAGAGTGCCAATCCCTTTGCCCAGCCACTAGTTTTCATCATGTTGAACTAATCAGGCACTTTTGTGCATTTTTGTACCCTTTTGGTTTTGTTCTCCCATAAGGCCTGTAAGTGGTCAAATCTCTATTCTGCATTTAACCTGCAGCTTTGAAGTTATTTCATAATTACTGATAAATTTGTCAAAATAAATCAAAATACTGTTCAGAGCAAGGAGCTCTAAGATGTAAAAGGAACAGAATGCTCACTGGAATCTTTCAGAAATGCAGGGAGAGGTTTTGACTATGTGTACGCACACATTTGACATCAGTGTCATACAGGATGACTTTATTGTACATATTTGCAAGAATGAGCCCAAGTGTGTATCATCCCAGCAGGCATACTGGTTTTCAATCAGCAACGTTCCCAAAAAGTATCTCTGGATGGCCCTAAACCAATATATCCCACCCAATTGTCCTCTGCACTTACGCGTTTCCAGCAGTACCAGAGGTTTCAAACAGCCTGTACTTGGTACTGGATTTTCAGTTGCTGTCCTTTGGTCCTGGACATAGCCCTGCATTGTGGATTAGCAACCAAAAAACTATTTCATCGAAGTCTGAAAATAGGAGCCAGTGGAAAAAGAAATGGAATTTAATGTGAAAATAGGTAAAGCTAAGGTTGCTGTACTGATTTTTTTTCTTCTTTTTTTTTTTTCGTTAATAGTGAATTCACTTACAGCCTCTGCTTTTTATTTGCAGTGAAGCTGCTCTAAAATTTTCCATCAACTATAGCTGGTTTGCAGAATTAAGGTCTACTGCTGTACAGTTTAGAAATACAGATTCTTAACCTTTTCTATGATGTTTCTATAACATCCTTTGGCAGCAAAGCCCACAGTCTAATCAATCATATAGTAATTGTCCTAGAACTAATATAAATTGATCCTGACAATGCCTAGGCACATAGCATTTTTATTTATGTCCACTGACATATGAAAATAAAATGTCCATTTTATAACACTCTGTAACAGGTTGGAAGACTTAAGATTTTATGCAGAAATAAGAGTTCATGTGTTCTGCCCTGCTTAAAATAAACAAACAACAAAACAATCTCACAACATGAAGAATGAAGATAAGAAATGCTGAGTCATGCTGGTAGGTGAGTATATCCCACCAGTATAAAAAGTGAAGCACCCCTCTCAGATGAGAAAATCAGAGAACAAAGGGGGACAAAGAAAAAACTCAGATAGATTCAGAATACAAGACTAGGTAGGGTTTATATGGTTTTAGTAGTAAATCAAATCCAGTAACACAAAACTTGAGGAAGGGATTGACTTTAGGTATTATCTCAGTCTGTGTTGTTCAGCTAAAGATTCAACAGGTATATAGTCCATTTACATGCAGCTCTTTGCATATGCAGCAAAATTTATATCTCCTGCTCAAGTTTTATATCAGTTCTGTTAAACTTAGAAGATTGATTGCACTGCTGTTCTCATGAAGGTCAAACAGGTGATGCAAACTTCTGCTGTTTTTACTTCCTAAATTTCTACAGAATTGCCTTAATTCTGTGGGTTTTAGGTTTACTTTATGCAGGCTTTAGCCATACTTCAATGCTTCAGTGAGATGACAAAAGGCAATTTTTTCTGCATAAAAAACAACATAACATTTGGCAGCCCATATATCTGCATTACCTCCTTAATTTTCTCTTTGCATCGAAACCAGATTAAAACTGCAGTAATTTTCTTCATTCTCCAATTTTTAAATAAAATTATTTTACATTTCTTATGAACTTGGGTAAATTTTCCATTGAAGTACCTATTCATTGAAAGATGTCCACAGCAACTCTTCATCATGATAATTCATCTTATCTCTTCTAGCTTCTCATTTTTAAATCACAGAATCTATATACTGTTATTTCAGGCTTTCCAGCATCTTACTGCCTTGTCTTCTTCAGTGTAACATTCTGGCACTCAGTACACCACAGCTGTCTGCCAATTTTAAATTACTATTTCCTCACTAAGGAACATAACATACTTTTTCACTGGGTTTGTCTTCATAGGCCCTTACTCTGAAGTGAATGAGTCAACAATAATATATGTACAATATCCTTATGTCACATCATGAAAAGTGTTTAGGAGAGGTTTAGTCATTATTTTTGTACATTGTTCCAGCTGGCAACTTATATTTTAAATATGAGCAAAATACAAAATACTGGCATTAAAAAAAAATTAAAGTTATTCAAATATCTATAAGCCTAATGTCCATTTTTCTATGCTTCACTTTGACATGATACCCATCAAAATAGAAGTAGATTTCACAGGAAGAGCTGTAGAAAGGTGTAGAAAGAGTAGACTCTGTTTCAACTTTCATTAGTGCAGCCTGAAAATTTAGTAATGAAGTACAGTACAGCCTGAAATTTTAGTTTCTATGGCCTCTGTTCTGTTCTAAGCAGAGGTATAAAGCAGAAGTGGACCAAATCCACACCTGATTTTATTTAATTTTGAGATTTCATTTCACTGCTTTGGGAACTACAATAGGCATTTGGTCAGTTTTGCAGGCCAAACAGTCCTCTTCATAGAATAAAATTACTTAGAAGCAGCATTGCTCAGTAACAAAGGCACTAAGTCATAATTTGTGTTTGGGATCCATTTCCCCCATTGGCCCATAACAGGTTTGTGACCACTGCCAACTCAATTTCTCATTTTCTCTGTCTTCTCTAGTTTAATATTAAACAGTACAAGCAAGGAGGGATACATTCCTATTCAGTGGACAAACAACAGCACCTTACAATCAAATTATTCCTCTTCTTGAGTCTGATTGAAACATGTAGGTATTAATACACTAAACAGCAATAACAGCTTTCAGTAAAATCTCTGCAATTTCAGAAGAACATAAACTTCTCAAAGGAAATTACCATGAGGATAGAGAATACTTTTTAACAGCTGATAGAATTAAATGGAAGAACTGACTCTCTTCTCTACACCTCCAACAAAACAAGCATGAAATGACAAAGTGAAAAAAAAGCCTTGCTGTCAGCCACAGGATACACCGAACAGGCAGACACATTGAAGATAAACGTTTTATTCCTGCATCTTTTTTCTTGTAGATTTCAGGAGCAGGTAGTGGAGGTAAGACGGTATATAGACAAGGGGCTGTTATTGATTTTGTGTGCTCTGCTTGCTCCTGATACTTATTAAGAGCTATGGAAATTGCTCATAGCTATCTTTTTCCATGTTTTGTTCTGGCTGCAATACTGTCGCTCCTCTCTGTGTTCATGTCCTGGAAAAGAAGTTCCTCCAAGGACCACTGCTACAACAGCAGCAGACAACCAAGTCATATGAATTAAGATGGTAAGACATGTGTAAACACTTCCCAATATTCTGAATTCTCCTATTAATCCACACGATAGCAACTTGAAGAGGTGAAGATTTTCAACCCACAATACCTATAGTTAAGACCATCCAAAAACACATGACAGGAAAGATTGCAGAGGATCAGGCTGTAAAAGGCTGCCTTGTTTTTACTGTGGGTCTTTTTTCCAACCATACTAAGACTTATTGCAACTTTCCTTTAAGAATTTGCAATGGTGTCAACAACAGTGGCAGTAAAGACAGCAGCTTTCCAAGCATCTGTCGTGTCAGTGCTAGGGCCATCAGCATAAACAGATTGTGCTAGAAACAGTTGTCCCATGTGAATCAGGGAGACTCAGCCAGTTCTCTCCACTCTGCACTGATTACTGATGAAAAGGATTTTCCTTGAATTGAAGGATACATGTTTTAAGTTCCTTGTATGAGCAAAAAATATCTCCGTATGTTTTATGCCTCACTTTCCCTTAATTTTTCTTGATAAATGCACTCTCCACTCTGATAAATATTCCCTGAGGAGCACTATGAATTCTGCCTGTCCAGACACACAGTGAAACAAAATAAATAAATTTAAAAATAAACCTATGCATGACTAAATATTGATGACTATGGTGTGAATTCTGAGGCAAGTTCTCCCCTCCTCTGTCTTCCACTTTCTAATTTACAGAGTCTGCAGTATTTAGAGTCACAATGTCAACCAAAGTCAGAAGAAACAGAATTCTAGAAAGCATTACAACTAAAACATCAGCACTCTCTATCCCAACTACTTATCAGATGCATATAAATCTTGATGCCTGTGTGACTCACTATGATGAAATTAAATGAGAGCAAACAGCAAATACATGTCTACTGCTTTTATCTAACCTAGTCAGACAGTCATCAATATATTTGAGCTCCAATAATATGTTCTGTAATATTTCAAAATATTGTTATCATTTTATTAAACCAAATATCTTTAATATTTACTTATCATTATTTACCTCCTTAGTTTCCTAACAGATAACCCCTCTCCCAGCTATGACTGGATGATCTAATGTAATAATACAACAGCCTCACATGTTCCCTTTTCTAAAGAAAAAAATAAAAATACATGTGCTTTATTTTTAAATATACATTTAATTTATGCCAAATATGGTGCTAGGAGAGCCAAAATCAGCATGTGCAAAGGCAAAGAAACAAAGCAGTAGTCAGTAAGAATGTTAAAGCACAGGGAATCCCTGTTCATAACTGCATGCATTATAAAAGCATAGAAGCTGTATGTTCACACAAAATCAATCCTTCATTTATCCTCAGACATTTTAATCTGTTTCTTTAAAAGGACAGGTGCTGATAAAGATTTGAAACAGAGACCAAATTAAGAAAATGACAGGAAAAAAGAATCCCTGCTGCTACAAAACAGCATTCTCACCAGGATTGCATTTCTTGAATATTGTCCTTCAAGGAGAGGAGTGTATCATTTTTTATATTTAGCCAGGGAAGGTGACAGACTGAAATCAGAGTTGCTAAAACCAAGGCAGGTAGTGTGAAATCTAAGCAAGTATAGAACTGAGAACTTAAAAAGAGGAAAGGGGTTAAAATTCTTCTTCATCTTTAGAAAATCAGCACATTATTCCAACTGAGCTAACATGCTGAACTGTACTGCAGGATTACAGGCAAGCTGAAGACAAAGGTTTCATTCACAAGTCTACCCTTTTACAAGAGATAACCTTCTGTGCAGATGTAAAGTCAAGTCACGTCTGATTAAATTCACGTCTCCTGTGACAGTGGACAACACTTCTACAATCAAAATAGAAAGAGGAACCTTGATCTCATATTGGTCAGCGTCCTGCACATTGTTCAGATCCGAATTTAGTACAGCAAAGTGGTGCATGTAGTTATTGATTACAATTATGCTAAAAACCTTGGAGAAATTTATAATCTTCCTTTTCATTTTCACCAATGCCTAATAAAAATACCAGCTTTTTCTAATAGCAAGTTGTGAAATACTGATTTTTCACCATTTCCTTTCTTTTACTACAGGAAGTGTAAATAAATCAGTACTTAAGCTGCTTCAAAATGCACCTCCTCTTGATACCTGTCTTGCCCACAATGCTTCTGCCTTGTGACATCACAATTAGCTGTCATGAAAATGAATAAGAGATAATAAGCAAAATAATTGGAGTCAGCTCCTGATCCACTTAAACTAAGATTCATGCCATTCACTTCAGCAAAGCCAAAATTTCACCTTTTAACTTCTGCCAAGGAAAATCCAGTGGGAATAGCTGAACAGAACAGTTTTTATGCAATGTTTGATAAATAAATTCAGCAGAAGATTTGCTATTCATTTTCATGGAAACATGGATGAACCCATCTCATATAAATAAGCTGTGGGGGCATAAAAACATGCACACATTGCAGTATTTAGTAGAAAGCAATGCTTTCCACACAAAGCTTATGATTTTAGGAACTTATCAGTTGTCCCAGCAGCCAAATTAAAGAAGTCATTCTACAAATAGGCAGAAAATTATATTGTTTGTCCCTGAGTTACACATAATTTCGTTTTGATCTGAATTTCTGGCAGTGTGCTGTAAGATTATATTAACTACTTGTGCTTACTGAGACAGCAAGGAAGACTATGAGACTTTTGATCATGGTAAAGGGCTAACATTTACTACACCATTCCATTCTGTAAGCTTTTCAAGCTATGTTTAATCATTAGTTCAATCTTAAAATAACAATGTAAAATTACTATATTCATTTGATACGCTAATTAAGACTTACCTCGGAATTGTAGTAAAAGAAAAAAAGGGACCTGTAAGACAGAAAGCTGACACTATAAATATTTCTAATCTGTTTCTAGCCTGATATGTTAATATTGCTCATTTATCACAGAGAAGTAGCATGCATGCTGACCTGGCATTACAAGTTTTTTGCAAATGCACAATAACCAGTTCCTAATGGCTTTGAATGCTATTAGTGCATTGTGGTGAGAATAAATGTATCTATGAGTTTTTAATGACTTTAAATGGGATACCTCCGTGCAACAGCAAGGACAGAAACCACCATAATACATTGTGTTTTACTAATAAAAGAACAACCATTTTTTCCTCCATCCAGATGATCCCCTTCAGGCCTGAAGTGTGCTGTAGGTGATAGCTTTGTGACAAAAATAGAAAGACATTCTGCCAGTCCAAAAAGGATACTCCCTAAATGGCATTACTTTCTTCCTCCAGAGTAAGCAGATTACTCTGGTCTGTCACGCAGCCCCAAACAAATAGCCCACATCTGAAAAATGCATCTCAACAAAAAACTTTAAACTCCCTGCCTAATGAACCATGGGCATACCAGGAGGTCGATCTCTACTAATTTGCACTTTAAAATATGACCATTTCAGTTTTGCCTTTCTGATTGTCTCTTAATATGTATTATCTTCTTTCTAATATTCTTAACTACACAACATTTGTCAACGCCAGAAGTGTTTGACAGTTTACCCTTGAAAAAATTTCAAGAAAAGAAAACTGAACTATATTTCTGCAGAAGCTGATACTGTACAGCAGCAGGAAGGCATAAAGCTCGTGATAACACTAGAAGAGCTGGTAAGAGGCACTTCACACAATGAGGAAAATTCAGACTTATTTTGTTGTCCAGCATTACTCTACTGAATTCCTACACTTTATTTTTAGCAAAGAATTAGAAGTCAGCCTCACTATTTCTTCCAAGTGTTGCAAAGGAATTCAGTGAATGAAGGAGTATCACCAGGATAGAGCCTTTTAGTTCACACAGCAGATCATTCCAGGAAGGTTAGATGTCATAACATAAATGAGCAGCAGCAGCAGCACAACTGTAAACTTCCAGGGCTGTATATTGAGAACACTGTGCATTACTTAAGTGGAAGTAAAAAATTACATGCAAAGTAGAAAATGCTGAAAAATACAGTTCTGAAATAATGAGATTGATATTGCATATCCAATAACTTATTCCCATTTAGCAGTCAGTGGTAAAGAGACAAGACATGGCAACTCATCGCTAAACATCTGATGTGCAAGCTGAGGATCACTGCAGTCTTCACATACAGTTGTTCCTAATGAAATCCATGCAAACAAAGTAAGACTTGTTCCTGTTTAGTTTAAATCTCACTTAAATCTGGATTCCCCTTGACATGCTTGTTCTCCAACAGTTCCTGGTTTATTCTACAGTCTTCATCATGGAGGAACAGGTGTGCCCTGACTAGAAACCTTCTGCTGTTCAGTGTAGAAGGATATTTCCTCTCTCTTAGCCTAAATTTTGCCTATAGAGAGACTCCAATTACACAGACATTGGAATGCAAGTGCTGTGTTCCCTGATGCAAAGCATGCAAGGAGCTGTGAAAGAGCCAGACCTCACATGCTCAATGTCCTCTGCTGTCTGGCCATTGAGGGTATTTTACACATGCAGGCTGTAGCAAGATTTCACTCCATAAGGGCCTCTACAAAGAGGGAGAGAGACAACAGTCCATGCTTATGGTCTGCCTGATGAATTCTGCAGCAAATTTACTTAGTCTGGAGGGAAAAGGATGTCTTTACTATTCATCAGCCGTGCAAACTGTCTTTACTTACTGACTTTCTAAGCCCTAAGGGGCTTCTCTCCTCCGCATTCCTCATCAGTGGTAACAGCACTTCCACAAGTTAAACTAAGCCCTGAATCACACCTACGCAACAAATAGACATCCTCCCACACTTTGATACACTTTGCCTATGATGGTTTTATATGGGTAAAAGCTACTCAAAGTCATTATGACTGTGCCATCACAACTTCCTAAGCAGTTCTATCACTGGTGTATGAGATGAACCTTGGTTAAACTCTTCGAGAGTCAAAACTAAAGGAATGTTATAAAAAAAAAAGACAGAAAAGAATCTCAAACTGACCTGACTGAATATGAAAAAAGAACTCTGCAGTTGTTTAAACTGTGGGTTTTAACATGGGCTTCAGAATCAAAGTATGCTTGAACATGTAAAGTTGCAATTATTATTATTATTTTTTTTAATAAATATTAATCCTAAAGTAATTGATACCTGATTTTAAACTTCAGATCTAAGAATCACAGGGGTTTTTTTTGTTTCTGAACAACAATCTACACTTTAGCTTGAGGAAAAAAATGGCTTCTAGTTCTTGCAGTTGTGGAAAAAAGACAACCTAGCTACATTTCAGATGCTGAACAGATGCATACATAAAGCATAATGATGATTTCAGACATTCGTGATTTTGTGGAGACCCAATTAATTTAGCTACATGAGCTATGTAAGCCTGTCTAAAGGTTAAGAATTGAAAAGAAAAAAAAAAAACAAAACACAACAAAAACCAAAAAAGCAGTACATTCTCAGAATCCAATCTCTTCTTCTACTAAACTCATCCTTCAATTTCCAGTTTTTCAGGCACTTAGGGATGGTGGTGAGCAAAAAGAGGCATTCCAGCTTCCTTAATGAGAAGCACTGAGCTCAGTCGCCTTAGGTACAGATCATAATTTTTTTTTTTTTTTTTTTTTTTTCTCAAGTGATCTTACACAGTCCCTACTTCTCACACAGTGAAACTTTTTGTATGCATAGTACAAAAAACTAACCTTTGTCATACCTTCTCCATTCAAGGAGGAAGAGGAGCAGCACACAGCACGGAAGAACACACCTTATTCTCCTCCACTAAATAAGAATATGGCTGCACTTAGAAATGAGCCTTTCTTTATTAATATTTCTGAAAGGTATTTCCACAAAATTTAACAGTGATATTTGGTCTATGAAAATTATTAATTTTTTGTGTGTGAAATGCACTTTGAAAACTATTATTAAAAAAACAAGTTAGAAGCAGGAAGCAGGCCTTAGCTCACATGAAAGACAATATCCCAGTCACTTCAAGGGGACAAGGTCAGGTCTCACCTTTATTCTCATGCATTTGCATTATGGGCTTTATGAAACAAAGACAAAGCCCTAAGTAAATAACTCATTGTGCAAACCAAGGATGCCTGTGTGATCCTGTGCCATTAGCAATGGCAGCTCCCAGCCACACACCACATGCTGGTTGAGACAGTATTTGCACAGCATTTAGATACCACTTTGCTGTGGTATGCAAACCATGGTGATGAAAATTCCTGCTTTACACTCATATTCACCTGTTGACACTGCCTGGCATGCTGAAGTACAGGGTAGAGAAAAATCCCTACCCCCAAGCTCAGCCCCTGCCCAAAATCATGCCCTCAGATTGCATCTCCTCCCCTGTCCACAGTCCCTCCTTATCAACATACCTTCCCCTTCCCTCTCCTCAAGGATATAATCCCAGGCTTCAGTCTGACAGCAGGTGCTTTAAGCAGTTCAATGCTTTGTGTGGGTGGAGTGAATTATATTATTGACTTGAAAAAAAAAAAAGAAGAAAAAAAACCACAACAGAAAGGCAAATGCATAGCCTTGTTAGTGTACAAAAGAATGAACTATACATTTAAGTGAGACTTTTTTTCTCCATATGGCAAATTCTGTTTGCTGTAAAATTACATATTTCATCACTGGTAGGTAATTCACAGTATTTCTGATCTGCTCAACAAAATGGTACATGGTTTAACTGTTCTCTTTGAGATGATTTTTTATTAGTCATATAATCTATTTTTCTACTGATTAGGAAAGATGACTCAGTACTAAATATTCTGTCTCCTCATCCAATTGATTTTTTGGTACTTTTTTCTTCCAATATTAATTTCTCCAACACAGTTTTGCCAGATACTCTTTATTAGTATAAATCATCTGCAGCTGTGCTAGAGATTTCACACTACAGCTTCAAAGACCTTTTCTAGAAACTTCAGAGAACAAATACATTTTTCATACCTAATTCCATTATTTTCTTCCCCACTGATGTAACTGTCAAAGAAAATCACAGCTATGCTGACAGCACAATACAGAATGAACTCGGATCCATACAGACTATTTCTGCAGAGGCCCAGAGTCCAGAGGTGAAAATTATGTATTATTCTAAACAACAGAACTGGCAAAAAAAAAAAAAAAATTGTTGAAGACCCTTACGGATGAGATTAATCGGGAGCAACATCAACCTAGCTCCAAGCAAGAACATCAGATTCCCAGTACCTGCCAGGTTTCCTCCCTGAGAGCAACCAGACGTGGTGACAATATCACCAGCAAACCAGCTGTTGGTGCTGCCAGGCTTATTCCTTCCTTCAGACAGCAAGAGACACACCACCAGCCACCTCCTTCGCACCCCTGCCTAGCTCTGTCACTACCCCCTCTAATGAATCTTCTGCTGACATTTAGTCTAAAGAATCTTTTGTTCTGTTCTGTTTAAAGGAAAAAAAAAAAAAATACTACTCACAAACAAACAGTAAAGCACATTAAAACAAACATTTTCAATTTACATTATTTTTGGATCACTTCCCTTAGCAACCTGCTCATGGAAAGCTAGCATTTTGCAAACTTTCAACTAAAATAGGAGCAATATTCAATACCGAGAAGATGAAATGAATCAATCTGCCCCCAGCTTAATTCACAAAGGCAAATTTCTCTTTTACAGTCTCATCCCAGAAATGGGAAATAAACTTTTGTACTTCAGAATCCATTTCTGCTGGAAGAGAGGGCAGAATAGGGTCAGTTTGGTGGCTTTTCTTTGGCATTCTACACTTTTCATAGGATAAAGGTGTAGGATAAGGGCATGACCAGCAGAGATAAAGACGTCAACATCCCACTCTACTTGGCATCACAGCTGAAGAGGTGTCCGGTTTCAGTCCCTGCTCTACAAAAAGGATGAGGACAGGCTGAAGAGGGTCCAGAGAAGGGCCACAAGGATGATCAGAGGACTGGAGGACCTGCCATACAAGGAGAGGCTGAGTTTGTTCAGCCTTGAGAAAAGAAGGCTTTGGGGTGACTTCATTGCCATGTTCCAGTACTTCAAGGGTGGCTACCAAGAAGATGGAGAATCCTCATTTACAAGGAGTCAAATGGAAAAGACAAGGGGTAATGGGAACAAATTGCTCCTGGGGAGATCCCGACTGGACACAAGAGGTAGTTTTTTCACCATGAGGACAGTCAAACACTGGCATAGTCTCCAAAGAGAAGTGCTAGATTCCTACACATTGGACAGTTTTAAGTCTCAGCTTGACAGGGTGCTGATCCATCTCATATAAACTACAAGTAGTACCTAGAAAGGTTGGACCAGTTGATCCTTGAGGTTACTTCCAACCTGGCATTCTATGATTCTATGATAAAGCCTGACAAGGCACTGACTATCAAAACTGAGGCAGAAATGAATCCACTTACAGCAGCGTATAAAAGCAAAATGTGACTCAAATCTGGTTATTACTCAATATAACTTCCAGAAGAAATGGGTCTTTGTAAAGTCTTAAATTAATTAATTTGCTTGCTTAGCAGATTTAGGGCTTGTTAAAAGCACACTAAGGTGCCTCATTGCTTTCAATGCTCTCTGGCTCATTGCTCTTTCCATACTGTTTAGTAGCTGGCTATAATTGTGTATTTCAGAAAATTTCTTCTAACTTCAGGCAATTTCAGAATGATTGCAGTATGCAGTAACTATAGGTTTTGTGAAGGTGGGGATCTATCTGAACATATTATTCCTATCAGACACCTCATTAAAATCAAAACTAAAAAAATAAAAAATAAAATCTAAAAGTAGCCTTTTAATCATCTACTTGACTAAGCCATCACTTGTTGAAGGCAGCACACAAATAACCAGAAGCTAATGAAATACAAATACTTAAAATAAAATCAATGTTTTCTTAAAATCTCACCCTGAAATCTAGTGAATTTATTTCTCTCTCTTTTTTTTTTTCCCTTTTTTCTTTTTTTGGTAAATCCTTTCTCATGTGAGTTCATGTCAATCAACGCATACAGAGAAATCTCTAGTTGCTAAGTAAATACGTTACTACAGGAAACATGTTCACTTCTTTAACAGGTACAAACAAACACAACTGATAGGAAGAATGCAATCAATAAAATAGTTTCCAAAAATCCTGAGATTGTTTATCTTAAGATCAGATCTGAGTGCTTTCAATTAGATGCAGATCTGATCTGGTATTTCACATCTTTGGCAGCATGTAAGATAATTGCCTCCCAAGTAACTCCACCAACCCAGCTTTCTCAGTTGCAGCCTTAAAGATGCTGACTTTACTAAAATAATCATTCAAATGTATTTTTAAAACCAATACTGTAACATAATAGTGACTTTCCTAGCTTTTGTTACCTGCTGCCTTTTTTTATACGCAGCAGACAAAAAAATGGTTGTGTGAAGTTTCTTGCTGGATACAGCTGAAAATCTTGATTAGTAACTACTACTCATCCGACATCTGCACTTTATTACCATAAACCATTATGCTCATCTCTCATAGTGTAAGCTAATGTGAGCCAGAGTTACAGCTAATTTACAAGAAAAGAACCCAAATCACACTACTTTTCACCTCCCAGGCATAGTACATGCTTATGTGCTTCCTTGAATCAGAACCACGGGTTGCTGAGAAACACCACTGTGCCTTAAAAAGAGTCATAGTGTGTCACCCCAGAATTACAACAGATGTTTGACACTGGCTTTTACACAAGAGGAGTGCAGATGAGATCTGTTCATAAAAGTCTGTGGAAGGTTTGGGGGTCTAGATGAAATGTGCTGTGTAAATAAGTCGTTATCATCAGTATGCTTCTGTCTTAGATAATCTTATGGTAAAGTGGAACCTATGAAAACTGCTTAACTTTCTGTAATTAAACCAATATTAGTATAATCACGTTTCACTATGACAAAATATTACTGGAGACAAAGGAAGACCTTAACCATTGCTTGCAATAGGTCTTACAAATAAAACCCCCAACAAACAACATACTCTTGAAAGCGATAGCTTTTTCTACTTCTGTGATATTTTTCTTTTCATGAAGGTATATTGCAAAATAGACACTATTCTTCATTGTGTTCTAAAAATGTCTGCTTTGAACTATTTAAACTATTTTAATTACTCACTTTTTCATCAGCATAAATAAAATTCGCTCACTGACCCATGTATTTCTTATCTGAGTGAACTGAGCTACTTCTCCCAGATCATTTAGTGCAGGTTAGCCAGGCTTTGTGAGCAGCGTATAATGATATGCAAACTGAAACCATAACTATGTCAATTTAAGGTCAGAAAGGCCTATTTGTGGTTATTATGGAAATCAGTTTAAATGCGAGGTGGCTAAACAATACGTCTTTGCATACTGGCTCAGCAAAAAACCACAAACAACCTGCCAACATCTGCTTTTTGAAGTGTCAGATAACATTATTTCCAGGATGACATCAAGGGCCTTCATTGGCTATGCATAAGGTCAGTGAATATTAACTTCATTTACACTTGGCTGAGAATTGGCTGGTGCCAACAATAGAGGTTTAGATCCTCTGCTGAGCAGGGTTAAAAACTGACAGAAAGCTGCCATTGAGGAAGATGGATGATCGTACTAGCTGACCCTATTCCTCCCCAAGTGTCACAGCTTCGGCCTCTTTTCTGTCTCCACAACAAAAGACCCTCTCTGAGCTTCCCAGTGGCCTTCAGCTTTATTGGTGCTAACAGGCCCAGACATTTTCATCGATTGGATTCTCTACCTCTTAAACACAAGAGCTTGCCCTCTCTGGCTAGCCAAACCTTGGCACAGATGTCTTTTTTTGTAATTGCTTCTCTGCTGTCTGTTGGGAAGGATGCAATCGGACAGGCGAACATCATGTCAACACAGAAAATGCTTCACCATTTATCTCAGTTTCCCAATGGCATTTCAAGGAAAGTGATACGTTGTTTGTCTGGGAGGGGGGGTTAACTCTTCAATAGATCCAAGTGTCTATAAATGCAGAAAAAGAAGTTGCTGCAAAATTGCTTTAATAAAATTCTAGTGCAATTGTCCTACACTTAGTTCACAAACAATCATTCAGGTTTTTCCAATCCAATGATTTGAAACACACATCTCTAAATGCACACAAATTAGTTTAGTGTTGTCACTGTGTATGCTTCTACATCGGATCCTCAAGGGGCTTTCAGTCAAGTTCAAAGTATTCATTTTATAAATAATAAGGCTTGAATAGTTAATAATGTAAACATTTGTAGAATTTCCAGTCTCTTTAAATCTGAGGTCACAAACTTAATAAAAATCACAAAAATACATTAGGAGCTTCAATGGATTAGAACATATCTATTACACAGAATGAAAGCAATCAGACATCTTTTAACATTTGAATGGCAGAATGACTGGAGAAAGGATGTAAAGGAAATGTAACAGAGCTGTATAGAACACTGGGGTTAAAGAAAAACAAAACCGATGTTCTTTTATCTTTTTTTTTTCTTAACATCTGCTACTGGACATTACTGGCAAGAAAGTAATGGCTTTGACAAGCCACTTGTTTGATCCAATACAGCAAATCCTGTCTTTCTACAAACACCATGGAAACACCCAGCCTCCTATAATAATTTCTATAATTTCCCCAGATTCTGGGCTGTGCTGCACATGTTCTGTGCCAGACTGATTGTGCAAAGCCACCCTCAAGGGCCTTATAGCTAGTCAGAGGACTAGTCTCCCACTGAGGTGCAATCAACAGCATTATAAGAACCCTTGCTCTGCCTAACACAAGTTTGTAGCCAGAAGCGAAGGAGAATGGATTAAACACCCCTATTAAAACCCATGGCTCAAGTTATCTAGCAGAGACTGGCACAATTCTCAGAACTAAGGATGATCTAAAAACCATGCATATAAAAAAAACACATGGGGAAAAAAAAAATGGACAAAGGGTCATTAAAACTGATTTTTTACTGAGTTATGGGGTTGCAGTAAATATTACAGAGCAAATCTCTCAAATATTGAGGTAGAAATGCCAAATACAGGGGAGGTCACAAAGGTAAGGGGAAAAAAATGTAATCCAACCTGGAAATCCTGCCTAGAAAGGTGAATGGAAGTATCAGCCACCAAAACTACCTGTCTGCCATGACGTCATGTGGCAAGATGGGTCAAATTATTTCAGTTTTCCAATAATGGTTATAGTAATAGTTGAGGGATGGGGTTGGAGCGAGTGAGAGGTCAGCAAGTAAAAAGGCAAACATTTTCTGCTAGGGGAGAAGGAAATACAGCATCATTTTCAAACTAGCTGGAATTGAGAAGGAAGTTTACTTCAGTCATAAAAACAGTAGAAAAGAAAACCCAGTCACAATTCAGCCATAAACTGGAAAGATGTGCTATGAAAAAATATGCGTGAAAGTAACTGAGCTGATTTTTGAAAATACAGCAATACATATATTTCTTGGAATGAGATTTTACAGCATCCAGCCTACCACAATACAATATAATGCAACTGGGTGACTGTACACCAAGACTCAAGATGGCTTTTTATTTTTTTTTTTCCCTTTTTTTACACTACTGGTAGGGAATATTGCCACAGTAATGAGGAAAACACACATTTTTCATATTTGTAGTAACCCCTATTAAACAAACTGCTTTTAGCAAGGGCTGTAAGACTGGGCCCTTGCTCTTTGTGTTAATAACAGATGGTTACGACATGGGGCCAATTCCTGTTTTCTTACTCTCACAAGTAGTCCCAAAGGACTAATTATTTTTTATTTTTTACAAAAAAAAAAAAAAAAGCAAGCAAGATTTTACCCAAGGGAAAAGAAACAGTTTTATAGCAAAATAAGAAGCTCTGCCTCTTTGTTGCACCCTGTGAGCCCCAAGGGAAGGGTTAAGGAACTCCAATTGCAGGTACTTGGAAGGGAGAGGGGGAACTGGCACATAAGTATGAAATTATGACAGCTCTCAGCAGATTTCCCCAATATGTTTCAGAAACTGCTATCAGAGATGGAGATTGGCAAGGGAACCCCAGCAGCACGCTACTTCCATCTGGACTGGGTGGAACTATACTGTCTCCCAAAGCAGAGAGCTATAAGGATTTTAGAGAGGAGAAGACAGATCCATTTGTTAACCTACAGAGATGTGTAACACAACACAGGATTTTTTTAACCCATGGATAATCACAAGAAAGGGGCTTCAGACAGAAGATTCTCTCATTTTCCATCACCTTCATTAACAGCCTTCCATCTATTCTAGTTAACAAATCCAAGTCAACCATGAAAAATTTGTAAGCATATTCTGAAAATTAAAATTAATTATGAGAAATAAATATCTGTGAAGCAGGTGTTTATCATAAGCTGAAGGTGACCAGACTGTTCACCTCTACAGGAAAGCATCATCTCTCTATATCAGCCATATTGCCTATAAACCACCATACTGTGGTTCTTTAGCTGTTATCACTGTTGTATCATCAGGTGCCCATCACAAGAAGCAGGAGGAACTGAGCCACTGTTCCCATAGGGAATAGGCTACTCAGCCTAGGACAAGTGTAATTTGTACATGACACACAAAGGGCCTGTCATATCCTCCTTGAAAATGAAGGTGTGAGGGTGCCAGAAGCTGAGTCTTCATTTCACAGAGTATAAATTCACTACTGATTCAAGGAATTGGAGACAACTGGTATGATTGCAGATATTTAAAACTCAATTCTGAAGAGACTGTAGAGACTGCAAGACTGAAAAGCCTCTTCCATCTCTGTATTTCAATGTAATACAAATCAGGGTTTGGAGATTTTATTCCTCATACAAAAGAAATGACATTATATACATTAGTATATACCCATTAGGTAAGGACCTAACACACTTTATAAAGCAACATCCAAAAATCTAATTTCAATCTGAATACTTAAGCACTTCAGCCCCTCACTGCTAGAAACAGCACAATGACAATATCCATATTTACCTGACTAAACTAAACTCTTCTTCACTGATGATCACGGTGCTAGAAAGATCAGGTTAACTTAAAAATCAAATGAATGTAGGATACACTGAAGGATATCCTCCCTTTAGAAAGAAAGACAGTCCAAGCAAAAGATCTTTTTTGTGTAGGTGGAGCTGATCTATAATGTTTTTATGTATTCAGATGACCTGAGCAGCCTGTTTGTGTGTAGTCCCAGAACATGTCCATTAATCAATGTCAACATTCTTCCAAGCTTCACTTTGACTGGCAACTGACAGTCAGTTATCTCCTGAATGTTAATTAAAAATGAATACCCTTGTCACTGCCTAAATACACAAAATGTCTTTAGTCAACTTTAAAAAATGGGAATTGTTCTGTGAGAATGGGGTTTGTATTTTCATTTTGTCCTTGCACTTAAGGAGAGAAATAAAATTCATCATTTAAAGACTGCAGCGAATTTGTACTATCAATATATGTGCTTTATTTTCTAAAAAAAACCTCACCTCTATTTATGTCATGAAATTTTGAATCTTATGTTTCCAGATACATGGTTTTTACAGCAGTGGTACACAATACAGTGACTGTGTAGATCTACCTATGACAGAAAATCTTTAAGATAAAAGATCAAACATGAGCATGTCATTGTGTCCTCCTCTGTCACACTCACCCAGGAAAAAGAGAGAGTGTTATTAAAAAATGTTCTTTCTCTCCCTTGCTATAGGAATTAACTAGCACTAATTCCACTCACAAGACCTTTTTAATAACAGGCCAAATAGAGACTTATTTCAACTGACAAAATAAAGCAGACAGACAAGCATACACATAGAAAAGCCAAAGAATTGCCCTTTTTAATCAGAAAATTAAGAGATATGCAACTAATGATAAGTGATGTGAACAGAAGAGAGTCACAGATCACAGATTGAATATTCTGTTCAGTCTGCACTGGGTGATATTATTTTCAACCCTGCTTATGATTTTAAGCACATGATACTTTCACACTTCCCAGAAGCAAGCTGCAGATTAAATCTGGCTGAGACTTCCATAGGTGAGATAATTAGGAGACAATGTGGAGCCTTGGGATTTGCAAACAGTTGAAATAATGTCCATTTTCTTTAGGGATCATTTGGTGGAACATTATGAATACTTTTATTTCTAGCTGGGGTCAAGAAAAATTGCACAAAACAATGTGACAATTACAATATACTCAAGAAATAAAATAATTAATGTTATTTTTTACTGAAGAGCTACTGGTACGAAACAAATCTTTTCAGTAGGTTGGACAAAAAATGAAAACAGAGAGTTACCTAATTTATTTACTGTGCAAATAAATTGATCAAGAAAAAATACATTGCCATTTTGAAATATGAGAAATAAAAAAATCCAATATTCAATGTTTTGTTTCAGCTAAGAACCTGTATCGTGGGCCTGATCCAACACAACAAAATCACAAGAATACTCTCTCTTCAGCAG
>NW_009953722.1:593358-599060 GCF_000747805.2 Chaetura pelagica | reverse complement strand
CAGCAGGATTCCAGTCACGTTCCAAAACTACCTCTGTGCAGCAATTAAAAAAAATAACCTTGAAAATTAAATGTTTTGTGCAATCTCTCTTTCCAATTATATTTTCTTATTTGATATTTTAAGACATGAAACAAAACTGTCCTGCAACAAAAAAAAGAAAAAATCTCAATGTGTCTCATTTTTCTTTGACATAGAAACAAATCACGTGTATAAACAAACAAAAAATCAGTAAAACGTCTTTTCTAGTTCTATCATTCACTTTAGAAATATATACATATATATATATATAGCAAATAAATTGGTAAAGACAAATATATGTTAACATTTTGGAACATGAGAGGTGTGTGTGTGTTGTGTATATATACACATATATGCTTATATATACATATATATATATTTATATATAAGAAACCTCATAACCTAAGAGACTGGAACCCATCACTCCACATGAATGGTTGTAACTACTAGACCATGAGAAAAACAAGTTTCAGAAGGGGCTAATAAAACCTTCCAGCAGTGACTGCATGTTGGTTAACTGGTGTTCCCTACTTTAAGCAAGAAATTCGACTTCAAATTCTCCCCAGTAAAAAAAATAATTGACCTAAGTCTGGAAAACCTGAGTTGAATGAGATCATGTAAATATGATCAGTGATCAGTGTGACACGTTGCCCACTCAGACCATGTTCCACAGACAAATTTTTGAACATGTAATTTGTTCCAGCACCATCAGAGCTGAGCTTTTTGGCACACAAACTGCCTGACTTTTAGGAATACAATAAACTTTACACTGAGAATTTCGATTGCCAACATTCATAAAGCATTTTCATGGCAGCTAAGCAAGGGCTCCAAGATTTTAAATTAGAGATTTAATGAGATTCTCACACCAACTATGTCCCTCTGTGGACAAAAATGGATTTATTCAAATAGGCAACTCATAGACACTCGTAAAATGTTTCATTTGTTCTGAAAATCCAACCATACAATATTTTAATGTACAATAAAGACGGTTAATTCAGGAAGTTCAAATAATACTGTTTACTACTCATAAATGAAGACTTGCTATTAAGCTGAGAAACTGAGGGATTTAGAGAGTTTGAGGCCTCAAGCAGTACTAACTTTTCAGGTGAAGCCGATCAGGTCATTAATCTAAGCTACAGACAACTTTTTCCTTGGTGGCCCATCCACTCAGTTGAGAACTTGAAACATTCTATCCCTCCTCTACACAGGGGGTTAGACTTCTATAAACATACACATGTACACCGTGTCATAAGACTAGACCACAAGGATATGCATGGTCATTTGAGAAAGACATGCTCTATCAAGCATCAGGGGTAACACGGTGTTTTTCCCATCACATTAACAGGATTCTTGTCATTAAGTTCCAGAGCTTTTCATCAGAAGACACTTATAGGACAAGGGGTAACAGTTTTAAACTAAGACAGAGGAGATTTAGGTTAGATATTAGGAAGCAATTCTTCACTATAAGGGTGGTGAGGAACTGGAATGGGTTGCCCAGGGAGTCTGTTGGTGCCTCATCCCTGGGGATTTTTAAGGCCAGGTCGGACAAGGTTTTGTGCAACCTTGTCTAGTGGTTTGCTGCTCATGGCAGGGGGGTTGGAACTTGATGATCTTTAAGGACCCTTGCAACCTTAATGATTCTATGATTCTGTGATGATGCCCAAGACTGCAGTCCTACAGATAGTGTTAGGTATCACTTCCTTAAAACAGTCGTAACTTCTTTACTGAAGAGTCCCATTTTTATACTTTCTACACCATATTTATTTATGGTAATGAATTTTTTTGTTCAAAAAAAAACAACAACAAAAAAACCAGTAGTCAACCAGCAAGCCAAGGCTCTGGACTTGCATTAGCTTCTCAAAACTAAACTCCTAACATTTCACAATTACAGCAAGAAATAATCCATGCATTTATGTATATTAAATACATTGCAAAATAACAGTAATTATATTCTTAATCATGTACTTCCTTTCTACCCATCAATCACACACACTTGAGGTATGTCAGGTGTCCAGGAAATACTAATAATTACAGTTAATTAGTTTTTTTTACAAAAATGCTTGATATTATTATTGAAGGAGAACTGTATCTTGCCAAGTGTCACATGTAACTAATTCAAACCATAAAAATTAAGAAGTATCAATTTACCTTGGCTAAAAACCTTATTGTTTCTTACACATGTGAGCAACTTTAACCTTCTTAGGATAGACAGCAGGGCCACCCAGCTAAAGAAAGCTATACAGGTACATGCATTGACAGGATCATTACTCTTAAGACATATAATAATTGAGCCCAATTCTTATCTTAGACAAGTTTCATACCTAGTTGCCTTTGCTACTCTGAATTATACTTATAAATTAGCTTAATATTAAGCAAAACTCCCCAAAATGCATATAGCTTCTGAAAAATTTTATTATTTTTTTTTTTTTGCTAAAAGAAAAATATCTTCTTCAAGGAGAAAAATAGAAGCCAGGGAAAAAGCATTATATTTTGAACAGTCACTCTCCATTATGTTGGCATGTTGTGTTTATCAGGGAGACTTGATGAAGTCAGAACTAGCCATGAATGCAAAAGTACACAAGAATATTCCTTTCCCAGAGACATCAGATATAACCAGAGAACAAGAAAAGCAACACAAGATTCCCACAGAAAAGAAAGTTTTTACTGTGAAGTATCAACTAGGGTAGTATTCACTTTCACATATAACATTTTTCATTAATATTAGCTTCTAGAGAACTCACTGTGACAGATACAGAGAACCAAAAGATTAGGAAATGCACAGGGATAAAAGCTTCTCTGAGTAAGGAGACGACTGTTCCTAAAACTGTTATATTTGCTGTTGCAGCTGTTTTCTCAATAACTCAAGGTGATAGAAGAAATTAGATACATCATCCTGTAAAAAGAAGCTACTTTTTATGCAATTAAAATTAGCAATGCTGAATTGAACAGTGAACCTGCTTTTTTGCCCCCTTTTTATTTTTTTTTGCTTGATGCCACAACATTCTGTGAAGGTTTACAGTAGAAAATGTTTACATATTTTTCCTGTCATGTGAACCAAGTTTGGATTTTAATTATCTCCCTGAACATACTTTTCTAATTCTTTCAAGGAACCCCCTTATAAATTGTTTTCTTCCTAACTTGGTTCCAGCCTTAATTTTTTTATTATTTATAATATTTCTAAGGGGGGGGGGAGGAACAACACAATTAAACAAAGTATCTGTATTGAGTACACTTCAAAAGATCAATTTTTTTTGGTAGATATTAATTTGAAAATGTTTTACTTGTTTTCCATTTCAAATGTGTTAATCCACAAGCTGTGCCCATTGTTTTTAATAACTGAAGCAGCATTGCAGACAGAACTTACACAGTATGGGAAAACACCAAGAAGTCAAGAAGCAACAATTAAATTTTATACTGTAGTTCAAGTGGTAATAGTATGATATTAAATTAAAACCCACATAAAGAGAAAACTATCTCCATAGTTTCCCAAGGAAAAACACAAAGATCATGGAATCATAGAATGGTTTGGGTTGGAGGGACCTTTAAGATCATCTAGTTCCAAACCCCCCTGCATGGGCAGGGACACCTCCCACTAGACCAGGTTGCTCAAAGACCCATCCAGCTTGGCCATGAACACTTCCAGGGAGTGTTCAAGGGAAGAGGGCATCCACAACCTCCCTGGGCAACCCATGCCAGTGTCTTACCACCCTCACAGGGAAGAATTTCTTCCTAATGTCTAACCTAAATCTATCCTCTTTCAGTTGACAACCATTACCCTTGTCCCATTGCTCATGCCCTTGTAAACAGTCCCTCCCGGCTTTCCTGTAGCCCTTTTCAGGTACTTGGAAGGTGCTATAAGGTCTCCCCAGAACCTCCTCTTCTCTAGGCTGGACCACCCCAACTCTCTCAGCCCACCTTCATAAAAGACTTGCTACAGCCCTGTTTATAGCCTTCCTCTAAGCTCCATGTCCTTCTATTGTGAGGGCTCCAAAACTGGACATAGTACTTGAGGTGAAGTCTCATGAGAGAAGAGAGGGAGAATCTTCTCTCTCGTCCTGCTTCTTTTGATGCAGCCCAGGACACCACTGGCTTTCTGGGCTGCAAGCACACATTGCTGGCTCATTATGAGCTTCTCATCAATCAACATCCCCAAGTCCTTCTCCTCAGGGCAGCTCTCAATCCATTCTCTGCCCAGCCTCTATTTGTGCTTGGCATTTCTGCGACCCAGATGTAGGACCTTGCCCTTGGCCCTACTGAACTTCATGAGGTTGTCATGGGCCCACCTCTCAAGCCTGTCAAGGTTCCTCTGGATGGAATCCCTTCCTTCCAACATATCAGGCACTCCACACAGCTTGGTGCCATCAGCAAATTTGTTGAGGGTGCACTCAATTTTACTGTACATATAATCAACAAAGATGTTGAAGATATTCTTAAAGATTCAATACTGCTTAATATATCAACTTTTTGGGGGATAGAGGGCAAATATTTTCATGATAACAGAGGAAGTTGGGCATGCAGCAAAATTCAAAAGCTAACATTTTGCTCACATAATTTTTAGTCTTTCAACTTCAGTGCCAAACACAGATCTCTCTCTGTGGTAGTCCAACTTCTTGAATAACAACTTCCACTTTACACTTTTGCTTAAGGCTCCTTGTTTTCAGAGAACAATTTATATTTTGAACTGCAGTTTGCTTGAACAACACTGAACAGCATTTCACCATCTGTATAATACGTCTTACAGATACATGAAGTAGATAAGTTAAACACATTAATATGTTTCCGTCTTTTCTGTGATCACTTCTGCCATTAAATGATCTCTACTTTCAGTTTCTCTGCAATCTACTGACTGTCATTTTTTCAGTTTGTGGAACCTTGTTTTCTGGCTAGGGGGTGATTGTTTTTTTTGTTTTGTTTTGCTCGCTTAAAAAGCTAACAGTCTTATTTAATGCAATGAATGTACACTTGAGATTCCCCTAACAAGATGATGTGTCACTTCTCCCATTTGTACTCAGAAATGAAAGAAAATGTAAATGTATTTTTAGTGGCTTAATTCTCAGAGCTTAACAGAAACCCTGGGGTGGGGGACGGGAAACAACACTAAAAAAACAAACAACAAAAACAACAACAACAAAAAAAGTTTCCAAGCAAGCTAGTTACTTTTTCATCTAGGAAAATCTTTTATATTTAGAAAATTATATAAAGCTGTTACATGCCTACTGTACCTTTTACAAAGGTTATCTGGGCATAAGAGTTTGTTTCAGAAGCAAGACGTATGGTTTTGGGCAATGGACTTGACACAGGAGATTCCATTTCTAAATATGAACTAAAGCTTCACTTAGAATAAACAGAAGATAGACTTTACGGCTAAGGAGTTAACAGCCCAGCTGTTGAGCAACTGTAGCTAATTCAGCAGTGGCATCCCAGACCTGTAAAAAGACAGTTTTGGTGCTTCCTCTGTAACTAAAGGAGAAATTACTGGGATTGTGTTAGATTTAATTTCTGGCTTTGTTTTGATTTCAGAATTTGTGCACAGCAGTGAATCTGAAAAAAACAAAACAAAACAAACAAAAAAACCACTAAAAAAGAAATGCAACTAAGTTAGTTTAAGGAACAGATATTCAGCAAAGTTCTAGCAAAATGCAAAATTAATTCCTGGAGACAGAATGTGGGAAGATGAATAGGGT
>NW_009953722.1:577871-593314 GCF_000747805.2 Chaetura pelagica | reverse complement strand
TGCATCCAACAGCATTATCCAACAATATCAGTTCTAGGATCTGGGCTCCTGATTGCCCACCTGCATGTGCTATTTCACTCCTGTCAGCTATTTTAGAGCTAAACAACTGGTTCATTGAAAACTAAACATTTTAGTAGCTCTGCAGTGAATTCATTTTAGGAATCACTCTGATGGCATTATGGATGAGAAGTAGCTGGTTTCAACTGACTTCACCACTTGATCACTAACATAACATCACCTTGCTTCTCACATATCTTTGTGTCACACTTGAAAGAGGATGCTGTATCACCAAAACTACCATGGCCTATTATCACATTAATCAAACTAATTCAAACACTTCAGGCAAAGGAACACTACAAAAAAATAATTGTATCTTAGGGTCAAAAGGCAACACAGAGGAGACTGGGAAAATGGGCTATGAAGCATGAAGGCACCAGTTTCTTCAGGTGGTGGCTATCCCCAACCACTGAGAACATAAGCTGTTTTTTATTATTAAATTCTTCAAAGAGGATATATTTAACAGTGGACATAGCTCCTCTGCTCTTCTGTGCTGACACATCCAAAGACTGAAGAACATGAAAAAAGTAGGTCCAGAAACACTAATGACTCAGGAAGACCGATAAATCTGGGAAAATAATCCTCTTTATGATCACTAGAGTTCTAATAGAAAGAAAAAGCAAAAAAAAAACCATCTTTTTACCCCATCTCTCTGACAGGAAGGGCAGTTAGAAGTCTCCAGGGTGAAACACAGACAAGACAACTTTCTAGAAAATCCAAAGGGGGCTGGAAGCAGAAATGACAACTCAGCATTTTGTAGTAGAAAGATGTTCAGTATTCTTAACCATCTAGCTAGAAAATCTTACTTTCCCATAAAAGTATTTTTGAACCCTGCTAGAACCCTTTGGAAAGATATTTACATAATTTTATTCTTTTTTTTTTTTAATCAAATAGTACCTGGGACCCAATATCAGATCACATTGACCTTTCTTTAAAAAGGGACAGAAAAATTATTTAATATTTTAGGGGATTAAAAGGGAAGGAAGAAGACATTCTCCTGTTGAACTTTCATTGCCTTCAGAGAAAACGACAGGACTCAGATACCCTTATTCTCTGCTCTGGCTCAATTTGCTAAGAATAATTACATTCTCTTCCCTAGGGTAATTCTGGAGGCAAATGAAAGACAGGTAACTCTCCTTTGAAAAAGGAAACCTTTAGACTCTTGCTGATACAAATGCCATGGAGAAAGTTTTCTACTGTTTTTCCCTTCACAATGCAAAACATTTTCAAGTCAAATACACATAAATGCCAACATAGGTTACTCAAGCTGCAGGTCACCCACAGCTTTTAGGACACATTACCTCAGTTAACTCTACATCCAATTAATAGTATGTGCAAGTTGTGCTTTTTAGAAGCATGGTAACATTTTTTTAACTATAACTTCATCCCATTTCCCCCCTTTATTCATTGACCTCTACTAGTAAATCTGTGGCACATCAGCTCCTTAGTGGAGTAATACTAAAAATCTGAAAAAAACACACAGTAACATTTTTTTAACTGTAACTTCATCCCATTTCCCCCTTTTATTCATTGACCTCTACTAGTAAATTTGTGGCACATCAGTTTCTAAGTGGAGTAATACTAAAAATCCCAAAACAAACAAAAATAAATAATGAAACAAATAAAAACCACAATAACCTCATGTACTTTACCAAAATTTGCCAAGCATAAGGCAAATTCAGTTTCTGGATCTGTTAGCAAATTTTCAGAAAGTCAAGATATAAAAGTTTGTCCCAAGAAGAAAAAAAAGAAGGAACAGATGAAGCTGGCAGTCTGGCACAGCATACAGCTCATCGACAAAGTCTGGAAAGAAAGCCTGTATCTCCCTTTTTTTCCACACCAAGATAAAATGTACAAATAGCTATAATCCTCTCCCTATTTTGGGACCAATAAAACTACTGTTAATGCATATGGTATTATAAAAAGTTTAACAGTAAAATGCACCCATTTGGCTTTCCCTAGAAATCTGAATTTTTTTACTTGGTGCCAAATCATCTATGTAATTTCTCAGTTCAGTCATATTAAGAGATGCTTCCTACCTTGTGAAATATCACTCTACTGCTCCGATTGAATAAATGTAATTTGCTCCCTCTCCACCCCCAACTAACATGAAACAGATGGAAAATACATTACACTAGAAGTTTTCAAAGAATTATTTTGTCCTTCAGATACCCAGCACTGATCACACTGTGGTCCTTACAAGCACAGCAGATCAACTGGACTCCACTGTGAGGAAAAAAATGGTAGATCTATTGGGAGTCTGTTGCAGCTAGTGAGAATTTTATTGGGGTTTTGTGGTTGGGGCTTTTTTTTGTAACAAGAGATGCAACACGTGACGTTGGAAGAACTAAATATTTCCAAGTACCTGTCTGGTACCTTTGCTAGGCACGTTTCAAGACAATCCCTTAAAATGTACAACTTCCACACCTAACCCTAGTGCCAAAAAGCAGACATACACCAGCACTGAATCTGCAGTTCAAAGTTTGGACGCTTATCTAGTCTCCTCATGCCTGTTTCACCCAGCTTAAAGATTTTCTTAAACTGATAATTAAGAGCTCTCAGGAATCCCCCTCTCTCATGTATGTTACTGTGATAGTCCACTAAGGTAGCACAGGCTCCTTGGCAAGTAGTAAGTGTACATCCAAATAAACCCCAAACATCCGTTCAGCTTGAAAGATCTAGCACCACTGAAGGAAGACATCAGAGCTCAGCTTCCAGGCTATGTGTTTCACTATTTATTATTGTTTTCTTCTTTATCCTTCCCAGCTTTACCAACTACTTGCTTTCATGTAAATACTATAACAAAAAAAAAAATCTTTCGGCAACACATCCAGTGCAGAGTTGTGTATAAAACAAAATTCACTTGTTTTACTATCTGACCCAAATAAATTTCGCACACAGGAGAGAAGCCATATGCAAAAGGAATACATCTGTCAATCACAGCCAGCCAATCAAGCCAGTGTAAGACAAATAAAAATCCCCACTGAGTTACAGCCTGAAGACCTACATGGAACTACAGTATGGCCATCTACTCCTATCTTTGCTACAATGCAGACAGATAAGACATTCTTCTGTATTTTTAAAAGACCTTCCCATTGTGTTAATTCAGCTGAGCTAGCAAGCGTGAGAGAGGAATCACAGGCTTCTGCCCATCCTGACAGCACGCAATGCTTTCTGCCATGAAAGAAGTCACACAGCATGCCAGGTACAAAGTATTCGCAGAAGTGAGCCCTCAGACAGGGCTATAAAAGCTCTGGGTTAAGGAAGCACACGCCAGCTTGCTTCTGCTTGATCTGTTACACAGCTTGACAGTAACAGATAGCCAGCTGCATTAGTGTCAATGTTCAGATAAGTTTCTCTCAATATCTGTCACAAAAAACAGACGCAGTATCAGTGTGCCAGCTGTATTATCGGTCACTACATAGTTGATCATACTTAATAACATCCCCAAGCACAGACAAGTCTAACAACTATCACAGACAGCAATTACTATTGCACACCACAGTCACCTGGATCCTTCTGACTGGGATTCTGAGCCTGCCTCCCACCTTTTCCCTCTCAAATATGCTAACTTGCCTCAATATGGAGCCAAAGTTTGTTTTGAAACTCTTAACAGGATCACTGAAAGAAAAGAGGAAAAATACGAGAAATTATCCCCTGGACCATTTCCAGAGTAGTGCATTCTCTTAGCAAGTGCTTTGGAAGCAAGCCAAAAATGGGAAGCATTCTTGCAAATAAGCTCACTACTATACTTGATTACAAGTTATCATTTAATTCTTTTGTCAACATCAGCACAGTTAGAAATTAAGAAACCTGTTTAATAAACAAGTTACTTGAATTCCAGTTACCAAACACCAACTTCTTTTCTATGCATCCCACCACAACTCACTGAGTTCCTGCATCCCACCCACTTCCCAACATACACTGCTTTCTTTTTTGGATACCTTCTCTCCTTTATTGAAATTCAAATAAAATCAGTATATTAATTAAATCAACCATTAATAGGTCTGTAATCAAGAGCAAGTTAACTAAGGAAAGGAAAAAAGTCCGTTGCTCCAAAAAAAAATACCATTCAAAAACCTCAAAACATTTATATGGGACACAGTGTTTAAAATTTTTAATGGAGCTTGAATTTAGTCTACTGAGTGGCTTTGTGGGTGCAGTTTTTCATGTTACAATTACTCCTAATGAGATCACCCTCCACAGCATATGAGCTCTCAAACCTTCCCAAATGAACAATGAAAGATTTGTACAAGGCTACAAAGGATTCACATCAACTCCACTCACTTCATCTTGTACCAAATTTCATGATGAAAATTCATCAAGAATACAATTGGCTTTTTTCCTGAGGACAGATTATTCATAATTAGATATATTTATTTTTCATTTAGGATGTTTGTAATGCTCTGTAGGGCATTCTGAAGTCCTCACACAGACACCCTGGACTCAGTGACTGTTATCAGATTTGTTTTTGAGGTTCTGTAGGTTTCTCCTCTTCAGAGACTTGTGGGATTTTTTTTCCAGTTTTTTACAATATTTCTCACCAACAAATGTCTGCCTAACTTACAGTAAACATACAATAATACATAACTCCATGTGTCATTTTATGACAAAAAATTACAGACCTTTTGAAAATACCTGTCTTCAAACAAACTGCCTATTCTCTTTATTTTACTGTAAGCAAAGAATGAAATATTCTTTCTCACACTAAGCAGAAGAGTCCTACACATGCATCCCCAGTGACAGCAAGGCTAACGAACTAGGTAACTGAACCAGTCTTAATCAGAAAGTACAATTCAGTTGTCCCTGATTTGCAAGTATTTTCAGCTAATCACCATGATTCCACAGAAAGCCAAAAATTAAGAGTCAGCTTTGTGCAAAAAAGATATTGTAGATAGGAAAACATACTATACTCTTGAAACTTGATATTCTGTTTGAAAGATCAAAAATTATACTCTTTGTTCTGACTTTGTACGCACTTATGACACAAACCTCTGCCTCAGGTTTCACTGTGCATGTATTCTTCCAATTGCTAACCACACCTCATTCTTCCTCAGTTTTAGTTTCCTTGCAATTTTGTCACAGAACATGTGAAAGAACAAACTGTTTAACTACTCATATCTGATATTATTAATATAATGTTCTGTCATAGGTATGACTTGCTCAGCAAGTAACATAACAATAACCAGTTTAAAATGCTAATCCTGAATCTATGCTTCATACAACGTTAAATTTGCTTGTTTAAATTTTAAAATGCAGTACGCAACTGCTGTTTTCCATATCAAGAAGAGCTGACTGCTTTGGATTAGCCAGTGTAAAGTTTACAGATTGAGGATCCAAAAGCTTTAAAAGTACACCGATGATGTATCTCTCTTAAATTATAAAAAAATTTAAATGCTGGTAGAACATGATATATAATGTACATAATAAAACAAGTTGCATGCTTACTTACGTTCACATGTGTCTCCTTTTTGCTGGTATCCTGCTTTGCAGATACATTTTCCAATAGGCACTAACCATTCTCCCTCTGCGCTGCAGTGCATCTTCGGCGAGTTCTCCGCCTCCTCCTCTGCACTGCTGACACAAGTTCCTCGTACTTCAACTAAAGAGGAAAACTCTGAGCCAGTCACTGTGTCAGGAAAAATAGCTAAGTTCTCAATGATGGACCAGCACTTCTTGTAGTAGACTTTGACAGAGACCAAAGCAATACAGGCCCCTACATCCTGAAATGCAAGATAGAATCCTTTTTTGGACAAAGGTCCAATTTCTCTCACCTCTGTGTTAAGTTTCATTTTTCTCTCCCCAAGATCACCCTGGGTAAAACTTTCATCTGCTGCAATAGTGTCTATTTTTACATATTGGTTTTCTCGGATATTCCTGCCAATGTCGTAGTCTGTTTCATAATAATACAAGTTAAAAGTTTCTTTACAAGTCCCCAGAACTCCAGGAAGACTGTTACAATCCCTCAGAGTGAATTTCAGTTCTACAAAAATCCTTTGTGCATTGCTTTTTGCAATCCAGTTAGTCCGAAGCCAGTTGTTTTGGTTTGACTCCATCACCTGGCATACCTGGTATGTTCGTATAGGAGTGTAGTTTTCATCCAGTCCACTAATTTCTTCCCACTAAAACAATAACAAACAATTAGTAATACAAAACAAGTACACCACCAGATGTAACTATTGCGTAAATCTCCTCCTTTTTTACAATATGATTTCACACACAAAAAAAAATTAAAAAATAAGAAAAAAATGGTTATGTTAAAATACTCTTAAACACTCAAATGAAGAAAATACGTATTACCACAGCTGCAGGCTCTTTCTCCCTCAGCGTCTTTCCCACCTAACAGTAACTTCTAAAAATCATTGTCATGTCATGGGAACAGCTGTAAAGGGGAGGCTTCAGAGAACATTATTCAATGTATCAAGTTCTGACTACACACTCAGCTCTCCCACATTTCATTAAGGTCATGACAGTTTTGGGGAAGCAAAGACCAGAAGGAGGGAGGCAGCTTCACTTCCAGAGAAACCTAAAATCAGTGAAGTCTTAGAAACTGAAATTGCCTACTTTTACAGTACACAGAACTTGTCTACATAAAACTTCCAGTTAAACTTTCAGTTGTACACAAAGCATGAGACCAAGTCCTAAAACTTGTGTCATATGATTTTCACTCCTATATGATGAAAGCTGCACAGAGAGGGAGGACTGGAGAAAATGGACAGCATTTAAAAACTGAAAGCAAGAAAATATTCTGGTTGCCCCTTTTTTGTTCAGTCCATTTTCTGTTCAACTTACAAACCAAAGAAGGTAAGTAGGAGCTCTTTGCCTCACATTTTGTTCAGTGACTTGCATCCACGTTAAACGGAGCAAACTTCATTTACTTGGGAGTTCAAATGAACCATGAGATTGCATACATAATTAAGGACAACCCACGTGACTGAAAGTTCTCTGGTTCAAAGCCTCGTTTTTGTTGTTGTTCACTCTTTAGGATAACAACTCTGTAACTGACTGGTAAGCCTGTAACTGCCCCATGGTCTTTAAGTGCCTCAGGTGACGTGGGAATTTGCACCTCCAGCAAAGGCAAACCTGCCACTGAAATCAACCAGGTAGATCTACCCAGATGCAACCAACACAAGATCTGCCTCTCACCTTTTTTCACAGTTCTTGTAACAGTTAATTCACTGCAGAAATGGCAGCTGTAATAAACTGGGGGAGGGGGAGAGTTGAGCTACCCTCACCCAATGATACAGACAGCCATGACTTCTACATACGGCACTTAGGCCTCTGGCCCTGTGTCAATAATGCACTTAAGCTCACGCTTAAGATCAATGACAGTACTTATGAGCTTAATGGTAAGCATCTGCTTAAGCGATTTGTGGGACTAGCATACGCAGCACCTCTGCAGGACTGGAGCACCCGTTGACATTCCTTATGCTGGTAACCAAGCATGGAAGGCATTGGTTTTCCAGACTAGAAGCCATGCAGTATACAGTACTTTGCAAGCCTATTTAACAGCAAATGAGATCATTTTATGTCGATCTACTGCTCCAAGAAAAAGCAGATGTGGTTGAATTGACACTGGAAGTTATCACCACAAGATACATCACGGCTGCAGATCCTGAAACACACAGAAGCTGTAAATATCAAAGGCCTACAGTTTGCATAGATGTGGTATGTGTGGTATTACATATGCATATCGTATTAAATTATTGAAATATTTTATTAAATGCTCATGGAGTTAACTGAACTGATTGCATATGGAACTGTATTAAACTCAGAACAGAAAATGTTCTATCTTCATAATAGGTTTATTAGATCTGAATCAGTAAGATTTCCCTTCCTCCAGAATAACTAGTTTTAACAAGGAAAGGAAAAAGGGGCCCTGAATGGAGGCTTTTGGCTCTTCACACCGAAGGAAAAAAATTGTAAAGTAAAACAAACAAAAAACCACACAAAAACCCCGTCAAAGATAACAAAAAAGGCATGAAGCCTAAAATTTAATTGATTTTCATGTTCTCCATTTCACATGAGATAGTGTCCGAGTTTTTGTTTTGAGTTAAATTTGGATTTTTTTGTTTGTTTTTTTATCTTGTGTAAGCAGTCATCCCTCAAAACACCAAACCAGATTCTGTGCTGAGATAGTACAGTTAGATGACATAGCGTATCTCTGAAGTGAAAGTAACTCTAAGGCACCACACCACAGAATCTGGCTCCTCAGGTTTTGATGTGGACTGCTCCATCAAAACACATCCCCACCCACAAAGAAAAAAAAACACAACTCAGAAAGCAAGACACAAAAAAAACCACCAAAAAACCACCACCAAGCCAACTACATTTAACAAAATCAAAACATTTTTCATAATACAATCACAAATGAGCCCTCCTGGAGTCAAAAGCCTGCTTCATGAGACTAGGTAGCATCAGACAGATTCTTATGCTACAGTCAAGGAACACAACACAAAGCACTAAACTGAGATAGTAAATCCTACTTTATGTTATCCCTAGCATTAAATGCTTAAGGCTAGCTTTCCATACTTTCCCAAAGTCATGGTATATGATCTTCCTAAAAAAATAAGGAAATAGGATTTATGATTCAATTCTGTAATCACAGAGCTACTAGTCCATTGGAGGTGTACCTGCTTCTCTGCAGTACTCTTCAATATCAGTACTTCAGAATATGTTTTCACCTACACTACCTAAGGCCATGTTTCATTAAAGTCTTTCTAAAGTGATCAGTTCTGTGATAGCTTTTACAGCAAGAAAATTCAAATTTTCTTTGTCCTGATGCAACATATGGTGACAGATGTGCAATTCTATCTGAACGTGTACTTGTTCAATTGGTTTCAATATATGGTATTTTAACTTCTTAGTTATCTTAACAATGTTTGAGACCATAGTTAGATGCAATGTTTGCAGCTGAATGAGGCATTTAATGAGGGTCTGGCTGACATATTCTGTACTGGGATGATGCAGTAGTTTCACTCCAGAAGATTTTCTGTGTTTATTCCATTAAGTTTTTACCGCATGGCAGAAAATTTAGTAATTAAAACTAGAAAAATAGTTATTTTCACAATTATTAAGATAGTACTTTTCTATTAATATACAGGCAATTATTTCTGAGAGTTCTCATGCATACGATTCTGGTAATTAATTTTGCTTCATTTTAATTCCAGATTGAAACTGGCTTCTACCCCTACAAGTTGCATTTTACTATTTGCTGAGTTTTATTTTACTTTTATCTTTAAATATGTTGACACATGTAACATGTGTTGACATGTCTTTCATTATCTACAGGCTAGCCTAATATAATTGCCACCAAGCTAATCTTTCAAACACCTCTAGTAAAGGCTTCAATCAGTGCAAAACACTAATGCCAAGGTTATTAGCCATCATACATGTTGAGCTCACATTACATTCCTTCTGAAGCCCTTAGATTGGTTTCCAGTCTATGCTTGTATTGATTTTACGATCCTGCTTTTAAAGAAAGACACTTTCAGATTTTCATTCTTCTTATTTAAAGGATTTGTTACACTTTTATATCCCTACTCACACTTCACGCTCTTCTGGCTCCACATTTCTTAATGCGCTGAAGATTAAGGGCCTGATTCTTGTTCTTGCAACGAGCTGCAATGGATTTATCAAACCTGCTTCCATGGGTAAGAACCGTTCTTTTAATTTATGTTTTGTCAGACTGAGTTGAAGTAGGACTGAACTAAAGTAGAACAATATACCCATTATATCTTTTTGAAAATGTTCTTCCACAAGGCTTGAGGAAGGGGTTTTATACCTCTTTTAATTCAGGCTGAAAGAAGCATTTCTCAACTTCACATATATAATAAATAAGACAATAACATCGCCATTTTTAAACTTCTTGGGTTTTACAAAGATGTACTTAACAATGGTACATCTCATGGAGATTAATTTATAAGCAAGCTGGAGGTGGCCTTAACCACATAATTTGTGCCTAGTTCTACATATCAAGCTCCTCGAGACTTGGGGATGTCTCTAGTTTGGAACACCAGTTCAAACACATCTGCAGCATAAATGTTTTTATTTTAGAGCACTTCAATCTGTGCTATTCAATTACAAAGAAAACATCGTAAACAAATTTATGATCACCCATTATACAGAAAATGAAAAACAGATTTTTAGTAAGTTTCCACACAGAAGTAAATCTGCTGTTCCTAAGGATGAAAACGTGATTTAAAATATGGTCTTATAAAGAGCTTTCTGGTACAGCACAACGGATTACACTATGAAACATAAAGCTACCAAGAACATTTAGGTGAGTTTCTAAAGAGACTCCTCCTGTACATTTTTGCACTGTAATCTGATGCATGTTTCATTCCATTCTAAACATGAAAAACCCGTAAACACTTGGTACAATTACTGAGAGAAATATGAGGGGAAGTTAGTTTAAAGCAAGCCTTTCAATTGGTTTGGTAAAGTAACTACTCGTCTTTAGGAACTTCTTGTTTGCCTGGAATACTCACCCCGTTGGGAGGAGAGGAAATCCATTCCAACTCTGTCTGTTGTGCTTTAGAGTCCAGCAATATTACTAAAACAGAAAAAAAAAAGAATTTTCACAGCTTGCTAAATATAACAAGTGGGAATAAAAAACTAAAGAATAAAGTCTGAATCTTAAAAAGTGATGAGATTAAAATTTTTGTACAAAGTCATTTTGTTTTCATATTATTTTAAAAAAATCTGCAAACACAATTATGTATATACTTGTAAATTGATGACTGCGTTTTTATGCACCATACACATATAAACAGATATACATTAGTCTTTAAAATTTCATTGCTTAGATCAAAGTATCGTTATTTCTTAGTGCTCTAAAGTGTTACTAATCAGTCATTAAGATCCATGCTGCCTTCATCTCCTTTGTCAGAAGAAGGACATTTCCAATATGCTGTTTATTACAATAAGCTGAAAATAAACAAACACACACCAACATTTCAACACTTTTCCAAGCTGATTTAGACAGGACTAATTTATACCTTACCAGGAGTTGCACTGCAATTCTATAAAGAAATAACAACCAGGAATACAGAAAATAAAGGACTCTGCTATTACCTCACACTTTGCATACACAAAACACTACATATGCAGAATCAGACTAATTGACTCTAAGGTAATGGCTTGACTAAAATCTTCATGTCATTATATTCTAGTGACACTTCTATACAAAAAGCCATCAGTTCCAGTAGCACCAGAATTACTTTCAGCTAAAGGTAACCCTGTCTTCAAAAGTGGTTAATCAGAGACTAACAAACCAACTCTTACATACTCTACAGTACCTATTGGAGGCTGCATTACTGATGTTCTGTTACCTCTAGACTTACGTTTCTATATATATGTTTAATATTTCATTTATAGTTACAAGCTTCTCTTTTAGCATATTATTATTAGGTTTTGTGGGACTTTCAAATGGTATATATGTTAATCTATGATGTCTGGGGAAAAAAAAAAAAAAAGAGAGAGAGAGAGAAAGAGAGAGAGAGAGAGAAAGAGATAGAAAGAGAGAGAGAAAGAGAGAGAGAGAGAGAAAGAGATAGAAAGAGAGAGAGAAAGAGAGAGAGAAAGAAAGAGAGAAAGAAAGAAAGAGAGAGAGAAAGAAAGAGAGAAAGAGAGAGAGAAAGAAAGAGAGAAAGAGAGAAAGAAAGAGAGAGAGAGAAAGAAAGAAGGAGAGAGAGAAAGAAAGAGAGAAAGAGAGAGAGAAAGAAAGAAAGAGAGAAAGAGAGAAAGAAAGAAAGAGAGAGAGAGAAAGAGAGAGAGAAAGAAAGAAAGAGAGAAAGAAAGAGAGAAAGAGAGAGAGAAAGAGAGAAAGAAAGAGAGAGAGAAAAAGAAAGAAAGAAAGGAAGAAAGGAAGAAAGGAAGAAAGAAAGAAAGAAAGAAAGAAAGAAAGAAAGAAAGAAAGAAAGAAAGAAAGAAAGAAAGAAAGAAAGAAAGAAAGAAAGAAAGAAAGAAAGAAAGAAAGAAAGAAAGAAAGAAAGAAAGAAAGAAAGAAAGAAAGAAAGAAAGAAAGAAAGAAAGAAAGAAAGAAAGAAAGAAAGAAAGAAAGAGAGAAAGATTTGCTATAAAACCTTTTTTCAAACAGCCAAAGCTGTCAAGTGATCAACCATATATCTAGGTTTGATACACTTTGAAGATTCTTTCTTCAAAGCTGCACTTTTAACTCTCTACTTCTATTTGATTAAAACAGTGAAATTCCTAGTTTAAATCTATTTGGTATATATTTAGCTATAAAGCTATTTATAACTTTATACGTAACATTAAAGTACTGATATTTCAATGCATGATTTAAGGCTGTAACTTGAACTAACTTTTGTCAGGTCTTTTGAAATTGTTTTAGTTCTGGCTTTGGCCCTTTATCCTGGTATAACTTAAAAAAATCTCAGTGACTTGTTAGAAAGATGAGATGACTAAAAAAGTTATTTAAAGGTTCAGGCAGCAATATCTGGAATGTTAGCTGAACACAAAACAGTAGCTTCCAGGCCTGTATTCCAGTAATAAAGTGGAACTACTCATTAAGGAAGTTTGATAGCCTCTTTCTAGAAAGATTATCTACTTATTTCATTAAGCTTGGATTCAAGGGGCTTTACTTTGTAACACTCTCTATAGAAAAGCAGGTGGTGTATGTGGTGGTTTGTCAACCGAGTATTTCTAATGGTCCTGGAATAAAGGTACCACGGAATTTTAACCATGTCAGCACCAGCACAAACGTCCCATGTAGGCAATTCATTATGCTTTTTATTTGGCACCAATTCTCCATCACATAGCAACGGTTGGGCACATGCCAGCACGAAAATACGTCAAACAAACAAACAAACAAATAAAGCCCCGCTCTGCAAACACCACTCGCCAAGAAAACGCCGCGTTTCTGGGTGGCACCGAAAGTTGCCGGGGAAGAGCCTTCCAAGCCCGCGGCTGGTGCAGCGCTGGGAAGCAACGTGGAGGGGAGACTGCGGGGGGATCCACAGCCACCCGCGAGCGGAGCACACCGAGATTCCCGGCGCGCTCCCTCCGCGGGGGCGCAACGGGCCCGCGCTCCGCGCCGGAGAGACACGCTGCTCGGGGCCCCTCTCCGCGGCGCGACGAGACTAGAGCGAAAGGAGGGTTAACACCGGCGTGCGAAGCGCGGGGTCGCGGGAACGGGGCTCCACAGGCCTCCGCGCAGGCGGGGAGCCGCGGCCGCGCACCCACGCCGAGCGCTGCACAGAGTAGCGCGCACAGAGTACCGCAGTTGCCCCCCGGACAAGACATGTCCCCCCACCACCACTCCCACCCCTCGAGGGGAGCGGTTCGCAGCGCCCCCGCGTCTCCGTTCGCCCCGAGGGTCCCGGCCACGGCGCTGGCAGAGGACTCCGCAGGTAACGCGGTCACCCTCTCGCTTGGAGATCTAGACCGACTTTGCCCGGCTCCTCTCCCCATCTCACAGAAGCTTTTATTTAGCTACAGAAGGGAAACATGGAAAACTTTTTCAGCCTCTCCCCCCATCCCTCTTCCGTACGCCGGCGAGGTGCGGTGGAAAACCACGCGGGGCTACTGGTGCCGCCACCGGCTCTTCGGCGAGGCCGGGGGGGAAGCCGCAAAGGAACTTTGTTCTTTTCCCTCGCTCTTTCTTCCAGTGGAGTTTTCTGCGCTTGCAGCAGGTAGCCGCTATCAATCCTTGTCTGCCGCTCGCCCCCTCCTGACCCTCCTTTGGCTAGGCTGCTTTTCCCCAAACACACGCACATTATACACACACTGACACGCAGAGATGCAGATGTACACGCATCCATACACTCACTACACACACACACACGAGGCAGACCACTGCCGGGAGGCACCCGCGCAGCCCCGACGGCAGCGCAATCTGCAGGGCAGAGCGGGGCCGCCCCCCCCCCGCCTGCCTCCCTGGCCCTTCTCCGCTTTTCACCCCACGGCCACTCACTACTACTCGCCGTGGGGGGGGATCTCTGCGTTTTACAGCCTCTCCACATAAACTTTCGAAATGCTGCTAAAGACAGGCTCTGTCTTCTTTCCCCCTCAAGCCTCGCCATCGCCTTCTTCTCTTAAGGGCAGAGGACATTTTAATGGAGGGATAATTTTAAGCTCCAGCTACAGGCTCGAAATGGTATTTTACTGCATGCCAGCGGTTTGATGAAAAATACTGATGGATCCTGCTGGGGGGGGGGAGAAAGCCCCAAATGCATACATATGCAGAGACACCGAGCAAGACCCTGACTCCCCCTTCCCTGTCGTCGTCGTGTCCCTCCTCACCCCCCGAAGATGAAGACCGACCTTGGCCTTTGGCTGTCAAACGCGGGCAGGGCACTCCTTTACATCATTGGAATTTTCCTCAGAGTGAGAAAAGAGATTCCCAGATGGACTTTGTCAATAGATTTTATACACCTTCATCGGCCTTTGATAGAAATCTGCCTGTTTTCTCTCCGTGCGCGGAGGAAACAAATGTCCGGGGTTCGCCTTACAAAGATACCGGTGTTGGATTGATGGGAACCGGGAAGCCCCGCTGTGATACGCAGCTCGTGTAAAAACATCCATCCCCAAACCTCTCCCTCTTGCCGAGGGAGAACACACACGTTACAGAGACACGGTACCAAGATGTATGTACCCTCTAGAGGCATGCTCAGCCTGCATGGCCGGGAGGTACAAAACTGGACCCCGATGCTCCATCCCACGGTCTGTGCATAGCCCCGCGGGGCCGGAGCACCGCAGGCCCCCGACGGGCAGCGGTGCGGGCTTGCCCCGAGCCGTGCAGTGCCTCCCCCGAAACGTCCCGAGCCCTGCAAGTGGTCCCCCAGCCCCTGCAGCTGCCGCCCGGAGAGCAGAGAGGTAACCCGCCCTCCCTAGACCTCGGCGGGATGATTAAAGCTGCCACAGGAAAGTCAGGCTCCTGTGCCTGTGTCCCCAGCCCCATGCCTTTTCATCACGTGCAAATGCCTCCCAAACCTCGCTCCTGAGAGCAAAGGCAGTTGTCCCGGTCTCTCACACGTACAGACTCACACCCCCAGTGAATGCCTCGTTTTTTCCTTCCCTCCATCTCGACTAAAAAATATTTTTTTAATTTATTTTTTTTTTGTAAGGGGGGCTGCCAAGCAGCTGGCAGCGCCAGCAGGTCCTCCGCTCAGCCACCGCACACACTTCGTGTGCAAAAAACAATAAATAAACTCAAAGTTTTGTCTTCCGCATCACCTTACCTTCTTTTGCAGCCTGTGCCTCCCCCGTGTGTGCAAAGCGGAACAGCCAGACGGAGCACAAAATAATCCAAGGAGGGAGCCTACTTTGGAAAACCATGGTGCAGGAGCGGGGCGATTTGATATTTCTAGCTATATATTTCTAGACACTGCCGCTGCCGCCGCTTGGTGGGTGCTAGAGGACGG
>NW_009953722.1:576880-577247 GCF_000747805.2 Chaetura pelagica | reverse complement strand
AACTTCGGCAGGAGCTGCAGGATGGTGCCCCGAGACACTCCTCTGCCAAAAGACAAGTTCCGCGGGGCTGACATCAGCGGGGCGCCCTTCTCTTTATTTGGGTTTTCTGTCCCCCGGCTCCGGTGTTCCCCCCCAAACACGAAGAACAGGTTCATGACAATTCTGATCTTATTTTGGGAGGGAAGGGGTGGCTGCTGTCCCCCCCTCCCCGTCGGATGTAACGTGAAGCGAGGGTAATCCGCTGACAATGAGGCGATGTAAATAGGAGGGGGAGGAAAAGAAAAAGAAAAACAAAAAAGGAAAAAGAAAGAGAAGAAAAAGAAGAATAAGGGAAAAAAAAAAAAAAAAAAAAAAAAACACCAAAACA
>NW_009953722.1:492476-567662 GCF_000747805.2 Chaetura pelagica | reverse complement strand
AGGTGGCGGCCCCGGCTGCGCCCCCCGCTCCGTTCCGCGCCCCCCGCGCCGCTCCGCGCCCCCCGCGAGCCCGTCCCCTGCCTCTAACTCTGACGATGCCGCGCGGCGCGGAGCGGGTTTTTGTGCAGCTCCGTTGAAAGTGCATCGCCGTGTCCTTCCGAAGGATAGAAAACGCGATGTAAAGGGAACAAGCGATCACTGCGGAAGCAGGCGAAGGCAGCGAAGTGCAGGGGGTGTCATTGCAATTCGGTGGCAAGATTGTGCGAGGACCTGAAACAGTCCTAGCGCGAACGGGGAAGCTGATACAGAACATGTTGTGCCATAAATGGACATTTAAATTGGAGTGGTGGGAGGGTGTTTATGGGGCCTTTAGGTAGATAAATCAAGATTAGAATTAACAATAATAATAATAATGAATTCAGCACTGTCGGATGAGCAGCCACCACGGCTGTGAGCACTTTCCCTGTGGTCTTCTCGTTACTTTTGAGCATGGTGTGGAGGTAGCCTCAAAGATGCACCGTATTCCTTTCACTTGCTGAATAACTAATATTCACAGCTTAGAATGTGGTTTCTTTTCGCTCTTTGACTCCTCTTTAATAAAAAGCATGCTGAGTGTAGGCGAAGTGCACACTTAATTCTCTCGTCCTCTCTCATCTGTCATTCCCACCCTCATGTATGTGTGCTCAGAAAGGGGAGCTGCATCGGACACTGAGTTTGCTGATCTTTTTTAAAAAGCCTGTTTTGTTTTAAATACTTACAGGCAGGTATTTTGTAACTTCCCTGTAAGTTCTCATAGGTAAAGTTAGTCTTCATGTGGCAAATGTTCTAACAGTGAATAAAGCAGATGTGTGAAGTCCTCAATCTAGTTAGTCCTCTACAGTTTCCTAGCATAAAGTGCAAACATTTCACTACAACATCATTAGCTACAAAAGACAATTTTTAACCTACAAATGATATTAAACAATAAAAAATAAAATAAAGTTATTGGTATTGAGACTTCAAATGTTCACAAAAACTCAGGGACTTACTAGATGAACAACTTGACAGGAGAAGGACTTAAACAATAAAGCAATATAACCAGGTCCTGCATATAACGTTAGGCCAGACACTTATCTTTACCACAACCTGCATTTACACAGGCTATGTTGTACAATCTAATATTGTATGTTTATAATATGTGTATAGGGTATGTACACATACAAGGATAATTAAAATTATGTAAATATATAAACCACAAAAAGAATATGTGTACATGACTGAATGTATAAAGAAATTAAATAAGATATTTTTGAGAAGGAAAAAAAAGTGTCTGTTTTTCTTCCTGATCAACTCATTTTCAATGTCCTGTCTTCCTGATATTATTAACTGAGCTAAAGAGAATACATTATATGTCCTGCTTCCTTAAAGCAGTCCTGGATGTATTTACAATTACAACAAAACCATCCATATACATTGAGAGCTTATATTTCAATGCATTCTGGTTTTGTTGTGGATTTTTGTTGTTTTTGTGGTCGTTTTTGGTGGTTTTCTTTTACATTATGCTTCTCACACGTTAAAACTTTGTGAAATTGACTCAGAATGTGAAATCCTTTTCAATTAATTTGGTTGTTTGTTTGTTGTTTTTTTTCCTTTTCCCTTGCTCTTTTGTAATGTTTTCTGATCCTTCATTTTATTCTGCAGGATGCACAGCCCTGTATTGCATCTCATCCAGCTGAGCACTGGATCCTCTATGAACAAAAACTGAAAAGAGAAATATTACAACTGACCCAAAATACTCCAGTTAAATGGACCATGACCATCAGATTTGGTATCAAAAAACTCTGAGAAAATAAATTTTAAAAAAAGGTAACTCAAACTTTAACTCAATGTGTTACAATTCATACACCATAAAGTAAATGGATAACTGGAACAATGTAATCAAGGATGCTAATGTTGCTTTTTTGCTTTGCTCTGTTTTGTCTTTTTTCTTACTCAAAATCTGTAGACCAAATTCTGCTTTTTATTAAATTTGTGTGTGGGTAGAATGGCTTTCTCAACACCACCTATCTTCCCTTTTTGAACATTGATACTAGCCAAACTTCCTTATAAAGAATTGTAATTGTTTAAGCAGATTTTGGAGAAATATTTAAAGTATTTTCTCCTTAAACCTGCCTATCTCCACCAGATAACTTGATCTGAAATTGTGACACCATAAACAGGGAATGAATTCTAAGGCTATAACAGCATACATAAGGAAATTAACAAGGTTTGAAAGTAGTTATAAAATTTTGTTTCCACATATTCCATTTTAAAGGGTTTACACATTCCTTCTTGGCTACTCTGAGCAGGACTGAAGCAAAATTTTAGTAGCTTAAAAAAGATGTTGAAAGATAAACTCAGATACAGTTTATGAAAATGATACTGAGTCAGGGTTCTGTCCACCCAAGAATGACCTTTAAAGCTGGTTTGGACCAAAACAATGTGAAATCTGTTTTACAGTAGAAGTAGAAACTAGACTTAAGTAACAGATTTTTTAAACCCTGAAATTGGTCATTTGTGGTCTTAATTAAAGCAATCCCTAAGCAACCCTCTACCTGTACACTAGATTTTCTATGAAGTATGCAGTACAGGTTTTTGTAAAATTTCTGATTAATTTCTATAGAATTTTTAGTATAAAACTGCAGGAGAATCATGGGATTTGACTCTTAAGTATTGTGTGTATCATAAATCATTATATAAGACTTTGCATTTAGTCTTCCAGAAGTAATAGCACTTACATTCCAAATCAAGACCAGAGGTGAATTTTCTGTATGGTGTCAATTTTGGATCTCCTGGTCAATTTATAAGTCAGGGTAGCTCTATTGTAGTAAAGATGTCAATGCATTAAAGAAATAGTAGTGGTTTATAAAGAAATTGTAGAGAATTGGGACTGTTTGTTTTTTTAAAAAGCCTACTCATATAAAAAGTCCTTTCTCTAATTGAAATTTCAGGGGTTTTGGGTTTTTTTAAGCTATTTTAGTTATCACAAATAAAAAACAGTGCTATGTAGCTTCACACTTTAAAGTCTTCACATACATCAGAACAGGAATAATAATTCACTGACAAATTTTCACTCAAGGGATTTAAACTTCTACAGAGTCCTAAATAGATACTTAGATTCTGGTTTTAAATCCATGAATTTTCAATACAGTTGAAAAACACAGTAAAGAAACAGATAAGGTGGTGTATCATCCTGCCATTTAATCGAAATTAAATACATTCTACAGAACAACACAAATTAAATGCATGTTAAATACACATGTGAACGTTAAATACACATGTGAACATCAAATACCTCTGCCTTTCCCAGGGAACAGTAGAAAAGAGTTGTATAGGGTCCAAAAATCAGATGCATCTGGGTCCTGTAAGACTGCTTCCCACGACAGGTCTGAATTTGAAAACTTTTACTGAGGAACAAGATCTTTTGAAGAATTTACTCTCTCCGTGTAGATCACTCTTCAGAGCCTGTTAGTGTACCTTGTGCTGTGACTTTTCCCTGGGAAGCTCAAGCAGGACAAGCCAGTGCTATCATCCTGAAAAAAAACCAGCATCTAGAGATATTCTGAAAGGAGATAATTTACATTGCTCACCTATGAATTAATGTCTTTCCTCCCAGGATCAACAATAAGTAACCTCACATAAGCACATTGTTGACTTCAATAATCTCTGTAAGATCAAAGTTTCAATTTTCCTAGGATGTTAGTCTTTCTAGAAATTGTTCACAGAAGAGTCTGATGATAAAGGTAGCTAATTTTAGTTTGTTAGTTGTAAGTAGTAGATAAACTCTAGCAATATGCTCCAATGGTGTTAGTGTCTTCCTGTTCTTCCTCAGTACGAGTGACATCTGATCACTTCCATCTGTGACAGTCTTAGATTCTTCTCTAAACCCAACTAAGGTGAAAAATCAGACCCACTAGATTTCCTGTTTCCATATATTACCTCCTCTTACAGTCAGTCTCAATCTCTCAGTTTCCTTATGGTTCTGTGAAAAAGCATGGAAGGAAAAAAAATAAATTAAAAAATCTCTCCTCTCAATCCCCCTTCTGTGTTAGGAGATAGGAGAGGGAAGGATAAAAGAACAGATGCAATAATCCTTATTTAGTTCTGAAGGATAAACTACAGATTGTAATGGTAGGAGTTCCATTGCTTTCATCTTTAGATCCAGGAAGTGTAGTGATATGGAGCATCACTACTGTCAGGAAAGGTGCCAAAGTGTATGGGAGAAGGTGTTCCTTGAAGTAGAATAATTTCAGAATTGCATCCCTCAGGAGTATAACCCTCTGTAGATTTCCCTTTCTAACATCTTTCACATATTCTCATACTTTGTCAAGTGTCCATGCACATATACTACAACTTCTATCCTAGGTGGTAGATTTACCTTCCAACAAAACTGATTTTTCATTATCCACTGCAAGTAAACCAGATTTCTGGCAAGTAATACATGTACTAATTTGTGCAAGCTTGTTTTATCCTAAGATACTTGTTGCTTAGCAGATACACTAAATCACAAGACCTCACTTTATTTTGTCTCCCTCAAATGTGGGTAAGTAATGCTTTATTCAGAACACATTTGTTTTTGGCTTGAATTTGCCAACTGTAGTTTCAGAATGTGATTTCTTTAGTATTTACTGTAGTGTGACAAAGGTTAATAGAAGTACCTAACAAACTGGCTTTATACAGTCAATTCTGATTTCTCTACAATAATAATCTTGTAATACAAATGCAGGGATGATGGAAATCCTCTGTAAAATTAAGCTACATGACTGTATAATGAAGAAAAAAGGTTTTGTTATACTCAACCCTAAAGGGCAAGCTAACACCTGCCTGGATGAGTAAACACAGTCTGAGAGATAAATACAGTATCACAACATTGCCTCCGGACCTCTTCTGTCCCTCATGCAACCAGATTAGCTGTCTCTCTACCCCTGATGATGTACATCACAAAATAGATAATTTCATCCCAGCCACCACTGAGGAAGTTTTTTTCTTTAATTATTATTATTTCATGTACACTCACAAGTGATTTCTTAGTTGTCTATTATCTAAAGCCTCTATTCAGATAATGTTTTCCTCTTGTAAGTGGTTCCATTGATCTAGGTGAGAGCTAGGTGCTACTCAAGCTGAATGAGAGTGACACTCTCAGGTAAACACTGAGTATCTTTAAAGCTCCTTCAGATGGAAAACACTTCATTTCATGAAATCCTTTATTTGTCCTATTGTATAAGTTTTTCTTGAGGAGGTGATTTGAATTGTAAGCAGTAAGCAGAGTAAATTGATGTTGTGGGGGTGCTTTTTTGTACATCCATTTTTTCTGGATCTTTTTTTTTTTTTTTCAAATTTCTTTTGATATAGGGTTTTTTGAGGGGTTTGGGTTTTTTCTGTATGGGGTCGTTTTTTTCTTGTTGTTTGTTTTTTATTTGTTTTTCAGTTGCTGTTGGTTTTGTTTTTCTATTTGGGGTTGTTTTGTTTGGGTTTGTGGGGTTTTTTCCTAATGATGGCACAATAAGCAGTTGTCACTGAGCTGTAGTGTTGCCAGCATGTCTATGTCTTTCTTCTAAGTGGCTGCAATACATTTAAAGCCCATCAATGTGATTTAATAGCTTGTTGTGTTTTGCTTTTTTTTTTCTTCTGTTCTTCTTTCTGGTGAATAACATGGCAGCTGTCTACAATAATTCATCTGTCATTGTGTTGCCCACTTGCTTAGAAGTAGGGTTTCTTATCCACTGCATAACCTTCTTAATCCTGCCTAAACTGAATGTTTTGCCATATTGCTGTCTATGACTTTTACAACAGGTAATAAATACACTAAACTGTGCTATTCATAGTACATATCTTGGAGTATCCTATAATTTGCTTGTTTTCATGATGAAATCAACCATTTATTTGTTAATGCACTTGGTTTTCCATCTTCCCAAACTGCAATTTTTTGACAGATGTCTACCTCACACATTGCAATTATTTAGGTCTTAACAGTCATCTTTGTGGAGACTCAACAGACTATCTTATACAATTTTATTTTAAAATTTGTTTTTTCCCTTTTTAGTAGTTTGATCCAAAACATTAAAAGACAAGTGTAATACGTGAATTAATCACCTTATTTTTCCCTTTGCTTTTTAATTTTATTCTTTATACCATTTTCAAATAGAGCCAAATATTCAAATAATATTACCTGGAAGGAAATTAATTGGTAGATCTGGCAGACTGAACCTTAAAACAAACAATTCAGATTTGTGAGTTAATGTTATATTGTATTTTTTTTTCACATATTTTAATAGTATGCAAACTACCAGGGAAATTTCTATTACTGCTGTGTTACCGTAGTAAGCCCCACAGTAAGAAAACAACTCATCTAATTGAACTTCAGTGTTATGGAAAAAAAGAAAAGATAGTCTTCCAGCTCAGGACATCTGCCAAGGACATTTCAGCAGAAATCATCTTCCTGAAATCTAGGAGAAAATATCTACACTACTTTTTCCTTCTTCAGTGTTAACATCTATCTTCCTAATCATCCATATGGGTAGTGGGAGTTTGTTTTTCCCCAAAATGAGCTCAGAGTTCTCAATGGATGTTGCTCCACAAAAAGAAAACCAAAACACAAAACCAAGACAAAGCAAAATAAAACAACCCACCCTCAACAAAACCATGGTGTGCCTGTTACAATTTACAGTATAGGGCCATGCCAGCCTGAGAGAGTATTAAGTCACCTTTGTGTCCTTCTCATTTGGTGAACTGAAAAGGTCCTCAGTGTATCCAAAAGTGCTCTGGGATGCTGTGAAATGATGGCAGACTTCTAAGGCTGCCTGGAGCACTGCAAGAACAGCTTCAGTGTCTGCCTACTGCAGCCCTGTCCCAACCCACTCTTCCCTCCCCCAGCTTGCCCCTGGATTTGCCTTTTGCTATGATTCGCAAGACGATGCTTTGAAGGCTGTTTTGTAGCATGCCTATGCAAAAGCTTTCCTCTCTCAGACAGAAACAGCGATTGTAGGGCTTTAATGCTATTCCAGCCTCTTTGTCCTGCCATATAATGCGTCTTGTTTATAACCAGCTGTAGCATAATTAAGCTAGATTTGAGGTGCTTAATCAGGCTCAGTAAAACGACATAGTTTGTCACATTCCTTCCAGCTGAAATAAGTACATAGCTTTAAGTCTGCACTGCCTCTACTGTACCTGTGAGTAACTGCTGTCATCTGGCAAGAGCTTCATCTGAATTCGGTTTCACTAGGAGATTACTTTAAGAGACTTTTCTTTCAAAACAAGTATGCTTCTCAGCACATTTGTTCCTAAAATATGCATATGTATGTGTCTACATACATAATTTCCTCATAAATTTAATAGTCATAGATAAATGGAATGTGGAGATAATACAGTTTCATGTACGCAATACTGTGTTCAGAGGGCCAGTCCCTTATCTCCTGTGAATTGACATAATTGCAGCAACATTATGCTAGTTGGGGTTTTTTGGCAAGAATTCATGCCAGTTACATAATTCATTACAGCATATTCTAATCTACTGAAATCTATGCATATTTTTAGGCATAGCTTGTACAGTCCCAGTGACTTCTGCTTGTGAATTCCCATTGGACATGCCCTCAGGTTTCCTGTGGGTGTGCTTCTGTCCCTGTGTCACTTTGAGAGTCACTGCTGTGATCCTTCCATCTCTGCAGTTTTCATAGAAGTCAGTGCAGAACTAAGGTGCATAGAGGTAACAGTGCTGGATGTTGGCCAAAGCACTGTAGATTCAGAGCTTTTCTTACAGTCCTCTCTGCACATGCTTCCAATTACTAAGTGCTGTGATCCTGAGCCTTACCTGATGTGAAGCCGTGGAGCTAATGTCTTTATGCACCTGTTAAGATTTCTAACTTACGATGTTATACCATTCAAATCTTTCTAATGACTTTTACAGATATATGTAAAAGCCCTGCAATATCACATTTCTGGCTAATATTAGATTTGGGTTTTTTTGGAACAAGAATTTTGAAGATTTTTGTTGGAATATAGAGCTCTCTCTCCACCTCTTCTCCCATTATCTTCCCACCAGTCTGATTTTGCTAGGAGGCTGGAACGTGTTCCTCAGGAAGTCTGCCATGCAATTGAGAGAGCAACATACAGTGGGATTGGAGATGTTAGAACTGCTTTCCTCCATGAGATATAGTACTGCCTGTCCCTGGGAAGTACCCTCTTTCACCTCAGGGTCACCTAAGGGCACAGCAGATCAATGTGACTTCATTTGCTCAGTGTTCTGGCTCAGTTTCAAGACAGTGCTGGAGAAGCAAGAAAAGTAAGAGAAGAAGAGTACAGTTGACTACACGTCCACCTTCTCTCTCCTGAAAGGACGAGAGGGACAGCTAAAGAAAGGAGAGTAGCAGAAGCAAAGCCATAGAAAGGGAGGCTGTGGTGCTGTGCAGAGAGATGTACCAAGTTATCACTGTGGACACTGTGGTAGTGACCTAAACAGTTTTGTTAATGTTTGATGTAATTTGCTATTGGGTATGGTGTATTATCCATGCCTTGCTTTCATTTCTCACCTTCAGTTTTGCTATTAGTAGAGAATTATCCAATTCTCAGAAAGGTGCAATTTTGATTTCAAAAGTGTCTGTCTGTATTCAAATAATGGAAAGTGAGAAGAGTTCATAAGGAGGCTAAAATAACAATATTATTTTAAAATGACATTTGCTTATGATTTTAACTGTTATGTCTCTCTAGCATGCATATATGTGTGATAACCCCACTTGACTGACGGTTAGGTCACATTAATCAGGCTACTTCTGTAACTGCTTCTTTCTACCGGCAACTGGATATTGTTCTCCAAAGGAATTCCACACAGTTACAGCCAGCATAGAGGGAGGGCTAATTTGGCAGTGATTTGCTCAGCTGCATTAAGTTGTTTTGCTATATGGAAAGAATTTATTTAGTTCACTTCAAAGTTACACCACCTTCAGTGACAGGTAAAATCGGTGTGTAGCAGTATGAGCTGAATCAATGTGAATTGATATAAAACTGGCAACCTAGCTTTCAATGGACTGCTTATTTCAGCTCAGAAAAGCAAACTCCAGCACAGTATAACATGCAAAGTGAAATAAATGAATGAAAACTGAATGATTAAATGCTTTCATCTGGAAATTTTGTTTCAATATTCAGAAACTCTACAAATTCTTCTAATTCATCATACTCTTTGTTTATTACTAATAAATTAATGTGCTGATGGAAGGAATTCATTACCCTTTCTACACACTTCACTAGTTGCAGGTCGTTTATTAATCTGCGTTATCTGGTAAGACTAAAACCAGCTGTAATTACATTGTTAAACATTGATTAATAAGCAGCCCACATCACTAATATACGCAAGAAGCAAGATACAAAATCTTTTTAAAGATTTAGAGTAAAATTTTAACATTCCTTGGGGAATACGGAAATCTGGATCTTCATCAATATTCATTTTTTTAAGATTCCATTTGCTTGTACAGCTGCATCTCTAAACACCTTTTGGAAACAGATTAACAGGCAAATTCAATTACACTAGAGTAAATGAACTGCATTCACAAAGTGGTATTAATGCACTAAGAGAAACATTTAGAATACAACATTTTTTTAAGTAGTCTCCAGCTAACCAATCTTTTTTGTTTTTATTCTTAGTTCAGACATGTAATTGGGCACATACCTATTTTTAAACCATTTGTATTTTACAGAGTTAAAAAATATGTAACAATTTGAAATACATTATTTAAAACACTGCAGATTCCTGAACCCTGCTTTCATGGGTTTTCAATAAATCAGTTTGATTGAAGTAACACACAGGAAATTATTACGTGTCAAAAGCCTGGATTATCATTAAAGGTAAACAAGCAGAATGTATCTAGTGTTTGACAAAACTGGGGAACTTATGATATAGCTCTTTGGAAAATAAAGCAGAGGGAAAGAAGATGCTTTTAGGAAAGATGTTTTAAGACTGTCTTAAATTTATCACAAATGACAAATCTTATTATAGTAGTACTATTGCCAAAGATCTGTTGGTATTTCCATTGCAAATCTGTATTTCAAACACTTATAAATGGGCTACAAAAATTAAGGCTGGAATGAAATTCAGTGTTCACTATGGGGTCACATTTTTCTCACAAAACTTTAAGAAAATCTATTTTACCTTTTTGAGTTGGAAGGCTGCAAAGGGAGCAGAAGTGAGATGCTTAGGATGACTGCTACGTAGTCTTTCTGTGACTGGGCCTGGTGTAAGAGATTGAACTGTTGTTATGCCTCAACATTGTTCTGAAGCAAACCACAGGGCTTCTGTCTGCAGGATATGAAGTAAACTGAGAGGCTTGAGCAAACTTTGTATGCAGGCTTGCTACTATAGCTTAACTACAATATATCTTGCTAGTCAGCAAAACAAGACAGGATGTGCTGGGCCTGTTAGCTGCAATATCCACCAGGTGTACATCCTCTCAGAGCACGTGTGCTCAAGCCAAGAGGTAAAAGCTGTTTACAGTGAGGAAGACTCACAGAAGATGAAGACAAGCTGTGAGAGACCTAGCAACCCTGCAGAGACCTCCTGCATGCGTGCCGGGAGAGGAGATCATGCAGATTGGTTGCAGGTATCTCCACACCTTTTTGGAGAAAGGCAGAGGCATCAATCATAAAAGGAACAATGGCCCAACAGCACGTTGAAGATCTTCCCCACCGATTGACTGAAATATGTGGACCTTTGGGATGCTGCTGGATCTGTGGTGGTGAGTATCCTGTCTCTTGCAACTCTCCATATTTCTGCTACTTCCTGACTTTCCTTGTCTCCTATCCTATCTGCACCTGAGGTTGTTGCTCTGTAACTTTAATACAGTTTGGTGTGTATGTGACCTTTGACCTTGTTTGTGTCTTAATTTTGCCATTGGGATCATCTTGAATCTCCCTCGACCTGGTAATGGCTCGAGACACCAGGCACGACTGATTTATGTCTGTGACAACAGGACACATGCTTCCACTAACCACACCCCTCATTTCCTCTTGGATGGAAAGCTTGGCTGGCTGAGGAGAAATTGGAACCCTAGAGCCAAAATTCAAGCTGAATTACCAAGGAACTAGATATGAACAGACAGTATAAAAAATACTCATGGAAGTTTGATATTAAAGATAGATTATTATAGATGGCATCATTGTGTGGAAAATTACAAACCTGTTGTTTTTTCTAGAAGGCACAAGATATGAAGAACAACATGCATGATCTTGCGTTTCACTTCATTTAGGAAACAGAATTTGTGAGAGCTAATGACAGCTTGATAGCGGTTCATTTGGACAGTTGAAGCTTACAATGTTGTGGAAAATAGAAAATAAAACTTTCTATTTTATTCTGGAGTAAGTTACATAATATTTCAGTTTCTCTACAGGTGGAGAGTAATAATGTCCTGGGGTTTTTTCCTTATTTGCTGTTTGTCATTTTATAACACTGGCCATGTTGAGGACAGCAGAAACTATCTAAAATACAATGTTAACATCTGAGAATTTAAAAACTAAAATGGAAAGGTAAAAGTGATTTTAATGTTATTAAGAGGAAGTGGGTCAAGTGAATAGACCGGTAAGTATTTTGAAGAATTTCTTTAGGAAGTCTTGCCTTCTTTTCCAGACATTTAAGCAGCGGTATTTCATTAAGAAAATAAACCTACTGAACATCTGCAAAAGTTAAAATTGGAGTACAGGCCTGTCTGCAGTATGTACTGGGTCTCTTCTTTGTTTTAGGAGGTAACCAGAACCAGACTGGTAAAACTAAATTTCCATAAACATTCACAGGTAAATGTATGATAACTTGTGATTGCTGATGATTTCTGAGACTGAAAGATGTGATACATGAATAATGTAAAGGTTATTTGTGCAGATCTTTACTGATTTCAAAAGTTACGTATATTTTAACACATGTAAGTATTCCCAAAAAGAGGATTATTTCCCTCTATTCAGTTATTTCAGCTGTATCTATCATGGACTAGAATCAGTATCATGGGACTTACGTGACCAGCTGCTTATTGACAGTATTGGCTAACAGACTTCATAACATGGGTGAAGTTCACACACATCACTACTGTGCTTAAAATTATTGATCCATCCAAACTTTAAGAGGAGTCAGTGATACATTACTGAAAATATATCTAAATGTTTGCAGAGTGCTGTTAACCAATAGTCTAATCGGTGGAAACAAAGAGGAATTACTGAGCAAGGTCCCTCCTAAATGTTGCAGCTGCTTAATGACTCACCTGCAAATGTTATAAAAAATGTTATAAAATATCTTTGTTGAGGAGTTAATTTGAATATGCAGCATCTGAGTTACTCTTTTTCTGATTAGCCCAGCCTGACTGAAGCTGAATATTACCTAGTCATAGCAAGTGAGTTGTCAGGGCTGGCCCAATACTCAGTATCTGTGATGGTAGCTCTTTGGGGATGGAAACACAAGTGCACCTGAAATATTGATGGAGAAATTGCTTCTTTCTTAGAGACACAAACAGAAAATTACAAGACCCTGGAGAATCAGCAAACTTGAGCACATTGGGCTGTCCCCAGTGTGATTGTATGAGTAACTGCTGAGTTGTGTATGTGTGAAGCTTTGCCTGTATTATTTCTCAGGCTTACTGCCTCAGACTGAAAGCATCAAAGAACATATGTTAAAGGATTTATTTCTTTTGAATAGGACTAAAGTTAGGAGCAAAACTGGAATGAATACATCTCTACAGGGTAGTTTGGGATGATATGAAAGCATGATATCAGCTTGTGAGAATGTCTGGTTTCAGCTGATTTTGATGCATAACCAGCAGGCTGTGCTTGATTTGCCACTCTGCTCCCATATGCACACTTGTGCATATCTGTGGATGCAGTGCTGCACTGTGCAGGCTGAAGGCAGTTTAGGGAAGAGAGAAGCCCTGATGTGCCTTTGAAGAAAATGCAGAAGATTCTCTGATTATACCTGCTGTTACATGTTTTGAACACAAAAAATGTTTAAATCGCCACAGCTTTCACATGAGTCTCACCAGCCACGCTGTGTAACTGAAGAAGTTACAGTGTAAACTCTACTGGTTTGATTATCTCACATCATCTAATTTTCTACTAGTATCATAGTCTGTCCTCTGTAACAGACCATGGAACCTAAACACAAACCTAACTTTTGTGTCTTACAGTAGCATATTTGCAAAGAACCTGATGCCCTGCAGATTTCCCTGTCTTACAAGGCACCCTCCTTATGGTTGTGTATGAAAATGGAGCTTTGGTTTGTGCTGAAAATTCCACATTTTTAGTTTTCTCATATTTTCTGTAGGAAAACTCAAAATTAAAAAAAATTGAAATATTTTTATATTTGAAGTGTTTTGATGGTGGTGGAATTTTTTTCTTTCAAAGAGAAATATGAAAAATAAATTATTATTTTTTTCAGAGAAATTTCAACATAGAAAATGTTTATCTGCTCATTTGCTGTTTTTTGCTGTTTTCTCAGTGGATAAGAGATTGGCTGGATGGCTGCACCCAGAGAGTTGTGGTCAATGACTCAATGTCCAAACGGAGGCAGGTGATGAGTGGTGTCCCTCAGGGGTCAGTAATGGGACCAGTGGTGCTTAACATCTTTGTTAGAGACATGGACAGTAAGATTGAGTGTATCCTCAGCAACTTTGCTGATGATGCCAAGCTGTGTGGTGTGGTTGACACCCAAGAGGGAAGGGACTCCAGCCAGAGGGACCTTGATAGGCTGGAGAGGTGGGCCAGTGCCAACCTCATGAAGTTCAACAAGGCCAAGTGCAGGGTCCTGCACCTGGGTCAGCACAACCCCAGGCACAAATACAGGCTGGGGGGAGAATGGCTGGAGAGCAGTCCTGAGGAGAAGGACTTGGGGGTGGTAGTTGATGGGAAGCTCAACATTAATCAACAGTGTGTGCTGGAGCCCAGAGAGCAGATGCATCCTGGGCTGCATCAAAAGAAGTGTGGCCAGCAGGGCCAGGAAGGTGATAAATAAAATGGGCTTTGGACTGTTCTTTACTCCTGAAATCAAGTGTCGCAATAAGGTTTGTATCTCCTTCCTCCTAAAAGAGGGTGAACTTATTTCATCCTGCAAACAGTCCCAGCCACCTTGTCACCCAGTTCCGCCTCTGATTAGTCTGAGCTAGTGCAGGCCAGCTCCAGGCAGCCCCTTCTCAGATCCCTTGCTGACAAATGTGAGTGTGGATGGAATAGAATATAGATGGTCACAGCTCCCTGCTTAAATCCATGCCCTGGCCCTGCTTTGTTTCTTTATAGAGACATTGCAAAAGGACTAGCTTTCTGCTAAAATTTCAATATGAGCTTAAGTTACCAGCTGGTCTCAATCCTTAGTGATTAGAGAGTTTTTCTCATGTTGAGGAACCTCATTGCCAATGAGCAGAGCACAGGAAAGAGCCTTTGGCCTGAAATAGGATTGGTCTATTTTGAATGATCATTTTCAATAGAGTGTGAATCACCACCCTGTCATCAAGAATATAGCAAAACTGCATGAGAAAATTCTGTCAATATAATGCTATTTTCATGGACTATATCATTACAAATTGCATTTGCTGTAATAAGTTACAAATGTAATTTATTATGAGTTATCGTCAGAACTGAGACAAGTCATTAAAAATGTATAGTACACAACATATTGTTTCCCTTGATAAATGTAAAGTTTGCTAGGCTCGACTTCCCTCATTAGTATGTGACAGTGCCAGGAGATGCTTTGATCCAAAAGGCTGGATTTACATGTTCTATGTCATAAATGTGTTTTAGTATTAATAACAGTCCAAGAGGTTCAGCATATTCCTTAATAAAAGATCAATGCAATAATATGATTAACCACCCTGTGTTTCTTTCTTTCCATTTGTGAGAAAAGATAGTTCAGGAGCTGCACGGTAGTGAATAGTAAAATGACTAATTGACAGGCAAAATGAAGGTTTCCCTAAGGGTTTTTTTCCCCCCTTCCCGCCCTCAGGGCTTTCTTTGTTGGTAGAATGCTGTTAACTCTTTTGTTTAGGGTCTCTTACCTTTAAGCAGGCTTGTGGAAGAGCTTTTCATATTTTTTAGCTGTAGATTTACTTGCTGAGTAAATATAGCTGATGAAAGAAAAGCTGGTGATCCATAAAAGACCAGACTGCAGGGATCCTCATTAATCTTCCAATAGTTTTTGCTGTCATTCCTCTTTAAAGTTCCTTGCCTTGTAAAGTATTTGTGGAAAAAGTAGAAGCACTTTTGCCTTCCACTAAGCAATGACTTCCAGCCAGATCCCAACAAAAGCTCCCACTCCCTTTCAACTAGTTTTAACTTCAGCCATGTCATTGGGCAGGGTTTTCAGCTATGAAAGGGGACACACTGTTTAATTGAGTTTTACAAAAGAATGACAAAGAAAAAGGCAGAGAAAAATAGTTTTCTTATTACCCGTTGATGGTAACATGACTATATCATTAAATGGATAAGCTAAATGGGATACAAGGATATTTTTTTTTTAAAAAACAATAATTTGGGTACATTCAACCTTAAATAAGAGATTGTGTTTTGGAAATCTTGATTTCTCTTACAGAAATGTTGAAGCAGATGGCATGAAATTGATCAAGTTAATATAATTAGCTGTGATGGACTATGACAGATCAGGAGAAAATTAGGGCAGAGGCCTACAGGTTAGAAGGTAGCCCAGATTTGGGATTGCTGAGCTAATGGCCACTGAGCAGGGCATGGTCTGCTTCTCCTGAGGCTGTTAAACTGATTTGCGATCAAATTACACCTTCATTGGCACTGTCCAACTTTCTGGTCCACCTATTAGATACTCCATCAGAAAGTCTTTTGCCCAAGGAAGAATCCATAGGGAATAATTCAACTGCTTTCACAACCAAAGGACAAGGGAATCAAAGGTTTTTAAAAAGCCTGTGGTTCAAAAGGTAAGAAAGAAAGAATACAAACCAGCAAAATGCCACCAGTTTGCATCAAACTATGGGGAAATAATTTTTGCTAAGGGAGGGGTTGAGAGATACTATCTTAGGTATTATCTCCACATTTTCACTTGGGCAGTGGAAAGTCTCCAAGAGAAAGCATATTTTTGGTCCTCTTTCAGCTATATTGGCACACTTATTTTCAGAGCTAGGTGAAAATATTTTAGCGGATAATGTTTCTGACCAAAAAGTAAAACCTCTGGGCACTGAAGATCATTTGAACTTGGATTAAGTTTAAAAAATAGTTTTGCTGAGGCAAAAAAAAATGCAAACAAAAAAGAGAGAGAAGAAAAAAAAAAAAAGAGATAAAAGGCAACATCAGTTCAGCATTCCTGACATCTTTTTTTCTTTTTTTTTTCTTTTTTTTTTTTAATGTGAGCATCATTCAGAAATTCAAGAAAATCTCCTTATAGCAGAAGTGGTGATACTTGCTTCTGGTGACCTTACTGCTGAAGCCCTCCCTGGGACCTGGGAGGCCAAAGTTTTGATGTGTTCTCTCTTTTAATTGAAGGAGAAACTCAGACTTTTTGGCTATTGACAGTCTGTTACTCTCCCTTCAATCATTACAACTTTGTTCTTTCGTACATAGCACCAAAACTAGCCAGGCACACCTACAGTGCAAGAGGAAGTTCTGTGTGGCTTAGTTTTAGCCAGCTAAACAGTAGGCATTTTGTTCAAACCACCTTCTAGGACCCTTGTATATAGTCAATGGAAAAGCAGCCTTAAAACTTACCAAAGTATCAGTTTGAGCTGTGAATCTCTCTCTGCTGATGATAAAGTAAGTTTAGAATATTACCTAAACCTGGTCTTTATGCAATAAGGACAAGGTCGGGTGAGATGAATCCCTGCTGGGGTGGCTCTTCTTCTAGCAGGTCCCAGACTTTCATTTTTTTCTCCATGGCCTAATGAATTGTTGATTATTTATAGAAAGGGCAACAATGCCAAAAGAGCCACAGAAAAAACCAGTTCTAAGTGACTGGTGAACTTACATTCTTCTAGGACAATGAAGGTGGTAAGAGGAAAAGACTAACAAGTGCCCTAAAGGAAATACTTGTGCTTCTAGAACAAAGCCAGTGTTAACTTGTCTCTGAAATATGATTGTGTTATCATTGAATTAACCATAGAAATTATGTAACATTATCCCATATGCTATAAAATAAGGTTATATAATAAACATAACAACATCATTAGGTTCAAGAGTTCCTCAGTAGATTTATCTGCCTTTGGCAATGTGTAAAACACTGATGATCTGGAAACTAAAGTTTTACTTTTCCAATGGAAAAGAACTCAGATGAGTCAGATGCAGCAAGATATTTCAGGTTGTACAAACAAGCCCTCAATGGCTACAATCATGGCTCTGTGGCAGACTGACTTATTCAGTGTATAGTTCAACCTTAGACAGATGGCTAGTTCCTGAGAAAGCCTTCAACACTGAGTTCCAAGACTGCCTGGGGCAAGATCTCTTCATGGAAATGAGCTTACCTCTTCCTCCATTACCAAATTCCTAATGCCTGGAAACACCTGTTCCTTCACCTGGGGCTCCTTAGCTCAAGAGAGTTATTTCAGCTCATTCCTTTGTAGCTTTGGCTTTGAATATGTCTCTGCCTCCTGGGAAGAGATGTGGAAGATGGAAGTTCTTTCCATCAGGGAAGAACTCATTGGCTACTTATGATGGGGTTTAGGGCTGTTTGTAAAGAACAAAACACACAGGCTCTGATTGTAATTGAAAGTTGTTCCCACAATACCAATAACATTTGTCCTGCAGCAGAATAAACAAGCCCAGATACAAGCATGTTAGCATAACATTAACAAGCACTTAATTATTATTATTATGGAGCAGGACATCCATGGTTAAGCACTACATGATCATAAGTGAAAGTCTGTGCCTCAAAGACCTGTAGTCTATAGTCTAGAACAAAGGAACAGCAAATAACACCCAGTGGAGTAATTGGTTTCATTTTAAAGGAATGAATGGGCTCAGAAAATCAAGTATGTTAGCATAACATTAACAAGCACTTAATGCTTATGAAAGACCTAACATAGTCTTCATTTATATTATAAAGATCACCAGTGCAATAAGGCCTTTCCATTATTTAAAACTCTTTGAGCCAGAAAAACAACCCCAAACCTAAAAACTCCGAGCAACAAAAAGTAAAACAACACCACAACAAAAGAAGAGAAAATCATGATGTTTTTCACTGTTCAACCTGGGGCAGATCAACTAGGACCCATGGGACATCAGGCTAAGCTATCCTGTGTGATCAAGACTAGTCTAAAGAGTCAAGACTCTAAAGGAAGCTAGCTTTGAGCTGGGTAGATGAAAGGCACTCTGCATGACTTGGCTTGCAGGCCACAAACTGCTTTCTGGGTTGAACACCTTCACTAAGTTATATGTAAGTCTCATTCTTTCATGGCAGAAAACAGTTTTGGGTCTGCTGGAGAATTTTGTAGCAATCATGTGATAATTCCTATTTTCTTCTTTTTAAAAGACACAAATGAAATAGAGGTGGGACAGTAAATGGTGAATGCAATAGATCTTTTAAAGAACAACCTTCATAAGACGTTTTCTAGAGGATCAATCAGCTCTAATGTCAGTTCCTGCTCCCAGCTCTCATTAGCTACTCCAGCATGTTGTGTGACTGATTTGGCCAGGACCATTTCCTTCATTGCTCTTGCTGAGGCTAGGCTGAATTGTCTGGACCATTTCATTTCTTCTGCCATTATGATTGCTCTCAGGATTGAAAGACAGAAAGGAGGAGTGTGAGAAAAGGAAGGACAACAATAAGAATATGAGAAAAACACATAAATGTGCTAAAAGAATGAAAAAGGATGAAAAAGTTATTTTTCTGTGTTTGTAACTGTGTGGACCATTGATCAGGTGTCCTTAGAGTGCACATCCTGCTGATTATGAGTCCTTAACGGAAGACTCTTGATGACAGTGGTGATAATTATAACAATAACAGCAATAGCATCTTTATTTTTTTTCCCCGGACTCACTATGTAATCCATTTGACAAGAAAATATTTTCTTTTAAAACTCTGAGAAATCAGGTTACATGTGGAATATACCATCTCAGACTATGTAAGTCAATATTTACATACTGCTTTTGTAATATTACTTTTGGTTAATTGATTTTTCAGTCTTATAATTTTTGTATTTAACAAGCCTATTCTTCACATAGGTACTGAGTTTTATTAAATTCCTTGTCATTTGAATTAATTGTTTTTTCCTCACTTTCGTATCAAATCCCTCAAACAGTGAGCATATTGTTTTATTAAGTTTTGATCATTTTCAACAACTGAACTCACCATTAAGAAAAATATTGAAGCTCAGATTTTTACAATAGGAAAGTAAGGAAACAATAAGGCTTTTTGGTCAACATTGTAGGCAGTTGGCTCAGCACTAGCAGCCAGGCATTTGGGAAGTGTTTTGAAGACACCAGGGAAAAGCAGAGTTAAGATTTAAAGCAAGATGGTGAATTAAGATTGCAGATGTTCCCAAGGATACCTTTCCAAAAGTAAGAAAAAAAAAGAAAAAAAATGAACAACTGTATTTAGGAGAATGAAAATAGCTAAGCCATGAAAGGCCCTTCCTTGAAAGCAGGTAGCCAGAGTTCAGTGCAAAAAGGAAAGCCAAATGAACACTGTGAAGGGATGAGATGAGGTGGTCATTGTGCCAAGATATCAAAAAAGATCCTTACAGAACCATTTTGAATGTATTGAAAGAGAAAAGTTACCTGCCTTAGGGCTTGGGAGATGTGCTAACTGAAATGCCAGATGACAAGAACCAGCTGAAACAGACAGAAAGGATAGAAAAGGCTGCAACCCTCTTGAGTTCAAAATTTTAGGTATTTCAAAAGATTTAGACACAGTCTGGAAACAAAGATCTAGAGAAAAGTCTAAATTGGCCTAGAAGTATCTAGTAGTCTTCATTAACTATTAAGGAAGTCTAAATGACTACTAAGCTTTAATTGTTTATACTGGTATCAGTGATGGTTAGGTGAGATAGATCTGATTGATGGCTAAGTATTTTGTTGCTTTTGTCATCAGGAGGAAAATAATGGAGGAAGTCTTTAAGAGGAAGAACAAGACCCTATTTTAACCATATGGAGTCTGAACTAATGACTAGATATCTTCAAGAATGTTTGAGAGCTGAAACAGTATTTTGATTTGTACAAGAGAAGACAGGTTTGGCCAAAGTGGAACAGTGAATTTTCATAGCAGAGAAAGAATCAAATCAGTTTGAAGACAGAAAATGAAGGAGAAAAAGAAGGTAATCTAGAACACAGTGTGTAGATCCACCACAGTGGTGTTTTTCTGATTAATGACAATTAATCAATTGCCAAGATTAATTAATCAATTAATCAAGAGAATCAATCACTGTCCTCTGAAAGGACAGTAGTTAGAAGCAGGAGGGGATCTAGGAAAGCATCACAAAGGCTGAGACAAGAATCAAGGAGAGGTCAGTAATATCAAACACAGCTGACAGATTAAGATAGAACAGGGCCTGGCAAAAAAAGAATAATTAGAAATTCTAGTAAGAATTGTTTCACTGTACATAAGAGTAAAAGCTGGAAAATAGAGAGTTTACGTAAGAGAAAATTAAGAAAGATTTTATAAACAGTAATCAATTAACTCAAAATCAGAAGAAAGTGAGATTGATTTTTTTTTTTAGTGGAAAGATTAATGCTTGTGTCATTAGGAGAAACAAAAAATGGAATTGAGAGCTTGTGGATAACAAGAAGGAATATAAATGAATGATAGGTTTATGGGATTGGAGGGTACCTATGATTCAAAAGGTGAACAGAAGAAAGGGGCTGCTTCTGAGACAGGATAGTGGAATGAAGAGCAAGTAGAAAGTTGTGCTATATTTTATCAGCTTATATTTTGTATAGATACTGCTTCAAAATTATGTATATATGTTTATTTCTTTTTTTTCAAACAAGATTACCTTAAAATATTCTCTTGGATTTAAACAATTTTCTCGTATGATACCATGAAGTATTTTGGAGAAATTCTACAAAAATGGAGAAAAAACACACACTAACTTCTACTTCCCACTCATTTATATATATAATTATAGTCAGCTAATTCTTAAAAAAGGGTTTATTCATAGCAATGTGCTAAAACATTTCTCAGAGTGCTGTGGCTGCACTGAGAGCATATGTTACTGACACAGAAATAGCTAGAAATATTGGATTATATAACATTCCTCAATTTTCATCCATATCTTCATTGAGCTTAGATCTATATGTTTATATATATTACAGAATCACAGAACCACAGAATCCTAGGAGTTGGAAGGGACCTTGAAAGATCATCGAGTCCAACCCCCCTGCCAGAACAGGGTCACCCAGAGCACATCACACAGGAACTTGTCCAGACAGGTTTTGAATGTCTCCAGTGAAGAAGACTCCACAACCTCTCTGGGCAGCCTGTTCCAGTGCTCTGTCACATATTAGAAAACAGTGAAGCACAACAATGGTTAAGGGGATTCTGCACAAACCAAGCTTTCCCCATGAGAAGCAATCTGCACACCTATATTTTTGGGCTGCATTCTCAATCACTTTTGGAGCAAAGAAAGTATAGCAAAGTGCTCCTCAGGACTGGGAATGAATCCTGCCTCGCTATCTATTACTAATTTTGGAGCTGAAGACCCCATGCATTTTTAAATCACTAAGTTTAAAAAGTTATGTTAAGCTAGTGTTAACTTAACCCACCACAGTCAGGAATGTTAGAGGTTGGTCTAGGTTTGGGCCTGGGTATAAATGGTGAATAAAGATGTTCCTAGCTCTATATCTAACCTGATGTATTTCTTTGGACCAGAAGATGCTATATTTTATAAAGATGCTATATTTTATAACAAATTGTCTCACACTGTTGTGGATGAGTACCGAAGTGTTCTTGGATAGTACTATATTGTATTTGGTCTTTGCTGTAATACCTTCTCACTGAGAAGCAGCTAAACAATGAATTACTAGTTAAGGGTATGGCCTCAGCTGTGTCTGATATACGGTGCTATTTGAGCTGTGTCTTTGTGATGTGATGGCTTTAAAAGGCCAACCATTGCTTTACAGAGGTCAGATTTTTTGGCCCTGCACTACACTCTTCATCTTTTTGTAAGCACCTCAACAGGGCTGCAGAGACAACACTGCAGGAGATGACATTTTCAACTTTGTTTGGTGAAGAGCTCCACAGTATGGCAATAGTCCAGAGCATTGTTTAGGACCAAGTCCTTCATTCTGAAGTTCTCTAACAGTATAAATGGAGGTATGCTTTCAGTCTGAGTAATTTATAGGTTTACCTTCTTTCACTGCAGGATTTCCCAGAAGAAATACATCCAGGAAGTACTGGGCTTGCTGCACCTGAGCTATACAGATGGCCTGCATGTGTGCATAAAATCAGATGCATTGACCTGCCCATATGTAGCGGTTATGTCTGTGCTCTCCTCCATCTGAGCTGCCAGGCATCTGGAGCTCTCTCCTTTGCAAATGAAAAAAAAAAAAAAAAAAAAAAGTCCAAAATGCTTGAATTCCACCTGGACACCATTTCCAGGAGGAAAAAGAAGGCATGTCAGCAAAAACTTGGACATAGGCAACCCTAGTACAATTAGAATAGTTAATTATCAAAGCAGACCATTAAAAGAAATTGTGTATTTTGTATTCTCTGTCTTGTGTTGGAAATGTAGCATACCTGTTACTGTGATTTTAGGGTAACTATTTATTGCTTATTTTATCATTTTTTTTATCACAGAAATTAAAAATAGGCATAAGGATGTCCTGGTACAATACATTGTGTTTGTAGGTTGATATTTTTTATAACATGGAGTTATATTTTTCATGCTGTTCCCAAGGGTCGTTATTGCATGTAGTATGAATGTGCATGCACCATCATTTAAAATAGCTATAGGGGATCTGCAGCTCCTACTACAGTCACAAAGCAAACTCACTGAACACTTCTCCAACATCAGTATCTGTTATGTTTCATGTATGTGAAAAGCAATCACTACATTTGTTACTTTGCAGCATTAAGGTAATGGCTCCTTTGAACATGGACACACTGTGTTGCAGTAACAGAACAAATTGCATATTATGAACCCACAGTACTCAGTGTAAAGTAAACATCCCAGTGGCAAGTAACTTCTAAGAATGTGCAGTAGTTGCTTTAAAACCACAACATCTTGCCCAATTTAAATTACTTAAACTGATTATTTTGCATTCCAGGCTAATTGCCTGAAAAATTTCATTATAAAAATCACAGCTGCTTCCTGGTGCATGTGTCCATGGGATTTTGTTTGTTTGTTTGTTTTTTACACATTTGAGAAAGGAGAGGATACGTGTTTGGAACACAATATTTTTGTTCAGTTTTCAGATGTACATTTATTATAAAATGTTTAACATGGAGTCAGTGAAAGCCTGTTAAGCCTTATAGCCTAACATTCTATCCACTCTGCCTCCCTATACAGACCAACATATTGCTATGGAATATGTGCCTGTACATCAATGCCTGTAGACACATATGGCTTCAAAGCATACCAACTCAATCTGGGCATAATTTATATAAAAAATGGACAATGTCTATTCTTATTTGCATGTAAAGAGCCTCAGACATCTTCAGGTATGAATCAAAAAGATCCACTTGACATCAGTGGAAGTACATGCACTAAAACTAGCATATGGTCCACAGTTTGTGGAAAACAACTGTTCTGCCCACCCTTTTCTTAAGACACACACACAGGGCCTATGCTTTGGACTTACACCAGCTGCAAAATATAAGAAATATATCTAGCAATTTTAAAAAAAAATATTTCTTTTTATCTGGGTCTCTGCATAAAAGGATTTAGTTGTGTTCTAACTGAGCATTCAGAGAGAATAACAAATATTTTGCATAGAATAAACTGCTGACAAAGAACTAAGTTTACCAAAGCAAAATATAACTGATGCCTTAAAAGTCCACTTCTGTTTCCTGCACAGACAAGGGTAAAAGTTGCTGCTTACATGAATGCCATGAGCTGCTATAGCAATACTGGTGATCACGGTATGTGAGCAAGATAAGTCAGGGAGTTGTGCCTTATATAGTAATTGCATCCAATCAATGAATCACTTATTTCTGTGCCATCTCTCCAACTGCAGGCAGTGTCAACTCCCTCCATAAAAGGCTAAGAGTATTCACACTGTAACTGCAGTTACTACTCATCCAGTGATTGGAGAGGGGGTTCTGGTAGGTGCTATTTAGCTACTTCTCAAAACACCTGCGTGACTCAGAAGTTTGAAAATGGCTTAGATATTTAGGAAAGTCAATAGAAATTATGCACCTCAGGGCCAGATTTTTAAAGGCTACTATCTTCCATTGATTACAGGAATTAGGTGCCTAAATACCTTTACAAATCTGGCACAAGAGGCTAAATCACATTTGAAAGTCAATAGGAATTAAACTCCTAAGTGCCTAAATCAAATGAAAAAAAGACGTGTTTTAGGAGTGAGAATCTTTATAATTGTATTCCCACTAGTGTAACTGCAAATTATGGGTTCAATTATTCCACTTAGGCACAGCTCAGAGGAAGAAAGTGGTATGAAGTTGCAATGCCCCAGAGGAAAAGCAACCGTTCTTAAACACTTTCAGGAGATGCAGCATACTGCTTCATGAATTTTTGGCTTGTGAGAAAAAGAAATCATGGTTTTGTTTTCAGTTGTTTTCTTTAGACCATCAGGATAAGGACTAATGATTCTATTGGTCTTTATTTCTATTTATAAAGTGAAGTATTTTTTTTTTTTTAATGTACTGTTTATTATTTCTTACAGTTCTTCAAACTGACATAATACTTAAAAAAATAGAGTAGGATATTTTCTTTGAGTCCATGAACTTCCAGTGTAGGGACCAAGCCATATCATTATTTGATTCCTGACATGTGTCTCCAATGAGGTAAATTAGTAGGACTGAGAAGTAACATACTATGCAGTGCAAGTACTCACTATGAGCAGATGTGCAAAATATGATCATAAGTAAATGGAGACAAACATTATAGTACATGAAGAAAGAACATAAAGGAGTAAATGAAAGAAGAAAAAAAAAAACAAGAAAAAGGTTAATAAGATTGCTGGTAATGCTTTGAAAGGCAAATAAGTATATATCACTGGCACAGAATGATTTTGTTTATAATTTTACCATAATTACATAGGAGAGTTAGCCTACCACTACCAATAGGACAGTGATTATATGCAAAGGTCATCTCTCTTCACATTAATCAAGGAGTTAACAGTCATTGAGATGATTTCAGAAAAGGCTAGAAAGAGAAGGCAGTAATTATTCAGAGAAGAGAAGAAAGCAAACAGGAAACATCATGTATTGCAAAAATGAATAATGAGACTGAAACGAATAACACATTTGTTCCTAACATTATCCAATCTGGAAAAACTGGAAAAAAAAGTTCCATCTGGACTATCAATACCACATACAATACACTAAATACTTTTAAATTCCTCATTTTGAAGATAAGTTATGGAAACTGAGGATAGTATATAAAGAAATATATGTGAAGGAAGCCTATGAAATCATACATGGTACAGCAGAAAAGAATCAGGAGCTATTGTTCACCATGGCTCAAACACAAGAGTTAGGGATAATCCAATGAAATTATCAAATAGCCAGTATAAAGTACAGAAAAAGAGAAGTGTTTCCTAAAAAGAGGTATTGTTACATTGCATTACTTTTTGCTATATATTCTTGTAATACCTATAAATGAGAGGTCAATTAGTAGTTTCAAACCTATTAACATAGATGTTAAATCTGAAAATCCCTAACTTTGATGACTACCAGAATCCAGGTAGCAGGCATAAGAGGCAAGTTAGGGAGAAAAGAGGAAAACAATGCCAGAAGAAAATTCTGTATATCTTATTCTTATATCATTCCCTTAACATAAATTAGCAGTTGGTGCTGCTAATAATTGTTTTTCTTATGGATGAGTTCATTCACAGCCAAAAGGTCTTCTCCTGAAACCCACACACTGTTCTCAAAGAGAAGATGAATTTAAAAAAAAGGAGTGAGCAAAATAAGTGTGTGGGAAATAATAAATCAAAAAGGAAGGAGAGGCCATGAACATAAAGGCAAGGGAACAGCAGAAAACACCTGAGTCCCCCAAAAGCACCCATCACTCCTTGAAGGCAACATCCAAGAAGCAGACAGGCACTGCCCACTGATGAGATGCATACAGATGTAACAGTACAAGGCAACAGAATTAGTCTGGAATTTTGCCCTTTCTTTGTGCACCTTCCTTTTCCAGAAATGGCCAGGGACAGTGAGAAGGTGATGAGGACGTGCCAGGGCATGATGAGGCCTCAATGTGAAGCATGCTGCCCCACAGGAAGATCTTACCTGCTTGATAGTTAAAGAACCTATTAGTCAGTGTCTAGATGGGGCACAAAAGCAAAGAAACTTGTGTGTGAGCAAGTGTTTTCACAATAAAGAGACAGCGACAGAGCCACTGCACATCATGAGACCTGCTCATTTGGGTTTGTATTGTGCTCATGCTGTCTGGAACGTCATCAAGGGCAGGAAGGCGATAAGACCTGTGAAAACACATGTACCTGGAGGTCACATTCCTGCAAGGTTTGCCTAAGGGAGGAAAGGACCAAGTGATTCCAGGTGTCCCTCATTCTCTGGATCAGAAGCTAGAGAATGCTGTTTGTCAAACATCAGGCATTATGGGCCAATGTATACCCACTAACTGTCCAGGAGGTCTCCAGTCTTGCTGACACCATTTTTCCATGTATCAAGAGTGTCTCTGCCACCTACACATGTAGGTAAGGGTAGTGCAGCAGAAGTTAAGAGAGAGTCCCCTCTTTGGTGTCAATTTGGAACACAGTTACTGCAAAGATTTTATAGGTGTTATTGGCATGTATTATAGGGAACAACAGTATCAGTTAATTAAAGCTTCAGGCTAAGCCTAACAGTCATACTTTTGCTGAAGTCTCCTCACTCTGCTTTACCCTTTTATATAATAAATCCAGGCTCTCTTTATAGCCAATGTAAGGAGAGGAACCTTCAAAAAGTGATTTATTTCATTCTGGAAATGTCTGCTTTCTCACTGAGGATGAACCTAGGCCTCTATGAAAAGTCTGTGTAGGAGGAGGCAGTTCCCAGCATATTGAGCATTGAAAGAAAAAAGTTCTTACTGCCTGACCTGGTGCTGCTCTGCTTTAAGGGTAGCTTTCGTAATGCAGAATCTGGCTGTCAGACTGTAGTCATAAAAATAAGCTTTCTTCCATGTTCGGTATAACGAAATATTTAGTACCCTTTCAGACTCCTCTTTTGCACGTTATGGAGCAATAGACAATTTAAACTCTATTTGTATTGCTCTATTAATACAATAAAGCCACCCTCTGAGGATTTCCAGTATTGCAATACTTCCACATTTCCCATACAAAATAAATCAGAAGTCATGTAATGCTGCAGCAGAGCCCTGTCAATAGCAGTTAAGAATACAAGGGGATTTATGGGCTGCTGGCCTTCTGATTCCACAATACAAAGTAATTCAAATAACTTTAAGGTTTGATTTAAAAGCAGTGATCCTCAAAGTTTGTTGCTTAAGTATTATGAAAACCTACTGCTAATCGCCAAGGCCATTACTGTCAACAAATCATGGCTTAGAAAACTGAACCTGAGACTGTCTACTATCCTATTCATATACAGAAGATTTATACTTGCAATTCACATTCTGGCAAATCATCTGTAAAATGACAGATATGATTTAACCATGTCACTTATCTATTAAGCTCAGTGAAATTCCAGGGCTGAATTCCTTCACATTTCTTTTAACAAGAGAAAGACATTTCAAATGTATTTTTTTTTCCCCCCAATATAATGAGCTGTCCACATTAATTGAGAAAAATATTGCATATGGATTCCACAGTTGTAAATGGGAAAGTAATTAGTGTTTGAAAATCATATGGCTTCAGTCCTTGTAGTTTTAAATACTTAATTGAATGTTGATCTTGGAAACATTTTCATGACTGTTGTGATTAAAGTTAACAAAGCATCTACAGCTTGGTGGATTGGATCTTTTTGTGATATGTCCAAGCATTTCCTTTTGCAGATTGTGGGATACATATAAAAAGGTTAGTTTGCAACATCAGTTGCTTTCAATAGCTACTCATTGAGAGATCTCAAGGTATGAAAGGACTTGTTTAACTTCAGAAACCTCAAAATTTCTTCCTACTTTGCATTTTCCTCTGTTCAGATTGTTCAAGAAAATTCTGTTAAGCAACTGAATTTACTGGTTATTAAACATACTTATGTTTCTGATTAATATCCAGTTTCTAACTTGAAAAAACAACCATAAAATATATGAGAATTCCTTTTCCTTTGGCAATTTTAGCATTTCCCTCCAAATGAGTGATAGCGTATCACTGAAGAATTAAATTGCTCCCTATCATTTATTACATATCTTGCTTACAGTTATACCTTTTTTTCTACTATTATTTTGGTGGGGTTTTTTTGTACAGCAAACAAGATTTCAAATGCTATGGTGTAACTAATCAAACCTTTATGTTAGTGAGTGGTACACAAGACTGCCCTTGTATTTGGAATACATTGATGTTTCTGTCAACTTAGTTTTGTCTCTTTCTTCCATATGATGACTTCTAAATACTATAAGCAATAAATTATGTTTCTGATTGCAATAAGTAAGAATCATAAACGTTCTAAGGGAGTATAAGAATTTTTCAAGTACATCTTTATTCACTTAGTAAATCAGACTTTTCAATGGCTTTTTAAAAATGGATATAAAGAAATAATTCCTCATTTGATAAGAAATGAAAAAATATAACCATTTATTGAGAGAATCTCAGTCCCTTTCTTCCTCATAGAACAATTACTTACCATTACAGCTTAATGGATTGGGGACTATAACAAAGAGGTAAATATTGTTAACATTAAAGGAAAACTTCTTTTTGTTCTTGAAATGGTTCTTTTGTTTTAATAAAGGGGAAGTTCAATAGCCATCCAGCTCCATATTACACAGAGTTCCAAAAGTATGTTGTATTTATACATGTAATTCCCTTTAGTACTAATTAAACCATATAATTATGTGTGCAAGGCCTTCCCATGTGCCACCTGGTGAACTATCTGTGATAGCAAGTTTCCAGTCTAGGGAGTAAGTTATATGCAAGGGACAGCATAGGGAAAAAAAAACAAAAAAAAAACAACAACAAAATGGAGCTATTAGAAAAAATACTGAATGGGCTTTTCTGGTTAATGAGGAGAGACAATTGTGGGATATGTTGTGTTTTTTGGAATTATTCAGTAAATATTTAAAGAAAAAATCAGTAGCTTTTACTTGGACAGTGTTATCAGTAGGTTCTGTTGGGTAGCAATTAGAGGACTCCCAACAGCTCCACACCACTGAGAGGTACACGTCTATTTTCCTTGTCAATCTGCAACTGCACCCAGCTGTGGTGTTCATCAGATCCCCCTGGAGCAAGTTCAATACACAACATTTGCAGAAAACTACCTTGAATAAGAAAGATAGAAAAGAAGAAAGGAAAGAGAGAGAACTGGTAAAGAAGGGAGGAGGGACGAAAGGAAAGAGAAAAAAAATGAAAAAGGGAAGGTCCTATGAGAATATTGTTTCCTTTGCTGACTAGAGAAGGATCCAGACTAACAATAGATAATTAATTGTTAGATGGCTGAAGAAAAAAAAAGGGGAGATAAATTTCAGTCTTAGTGGAATAATGCTCAGAACACATGGAATTAAAAACGTGAGCTTATATCCATTATTTTGCATTGCAATAAAGCATGGGATCATTGGTTCTGGTGCTCCTTGTTTCTTATAAGGTAAAAAGATTTGTAATTGCAAGGGATCACATAGCCCTGTAGAAAGATAATACACAGACACACTGTTTTAATCCTTCCCCGCATCCTGACCTGAAGTGTCTTTGCCAAATGACAACATTATACTCAACCTCCTCACGGAAAAATCTCTCTCTTTTGTACTAGGGATCATCTCTACTCCTGAACTGCCCCAATCCCCTTTTTTTTTTCCCCAATCCTCTGGGTTGCCTTTGTCCCACCTTCTGCACTCATGATGTAAAGGTTTTCTCTATGCATTTTGGCTGGCAATCTCTTTCTCCATACCAGTTAATGCACTTTCTCCAGGGACACTTCCAGTAGCAATGAAATTCACAGGTAATATTTTTTTTTCTAGGGCTTCTGCTGGGAATGGCTGTGGCTTCTTGTGAAAATAGGCATATCTGGCTTATTGTCCCAGTATTCCCAAACTCTGTAGCAAATGAATGATTTTCCCATTAACCCCACATAATGTGCCTATTTTCTCACAATAATTGGTGTTTTTATTGACTCAACTGGCAGTTGTTTTCATTGTCAATTTGAAGTAAAAATTTTAGAAAATAATTTTGCTCAAATTTCAGTCTTAAATCTTAAATTTAATCTTGTAATATTATGTTTAGTTCTGGTTAATATGCAAATATAGTTAGGCCATGTAGTATTTATAACATCAATTTATTTAACTTAGCATTTATTAAATCTGCATTAAATCTCTTTCTCAGACTCTTCCATTTGAGATTTTCTTCTAAATTTGATTAAATTGTTGCTTAGGAAAACTTCAAATTTTTCTTCTGTTCTGCACTTTTTTGAGGAGTAACTGGAACTGAAAATAGTGCTCTAAATTGCACTGATGTACTGCTAAGCAATGCAGCATAATTGCCTCACTTGTTTAACATGACACTCCTAATAATATAACCCAGATAACATTTATGGTTTTTGAAATATGTCATGTTGTTGACTCATTTAATTCATCATGCAATTCTGCTTTAGCAGTTCTGCTAAAGTATCTAGATCCTTCTCTCTAACTGCAAAGTTACTGATTCTCATATTTTATATGTGCACATATTGTTATTTCTCCTTATCAGAGATACTTCGAATCTCATTGGATTCTGTGTTCTTTTTCAGAAACTATAACCTATTTATCATCATTATATTTTTTATTAACTGTGGGACAATAACACCCGGAATCCCCGGTCATGGTTACCAGGCTTCTGTCATAATCTACACTGACAAGGAGGCTTTTACATTTACATCTGTCTTGTACCACCATGATATTTTTATTATTTTCAGCAATGTATTTATCTACAAGTGCAATTAACATATTCCCAACTTTAGCCTCCAAGTCATTAATGAAAATATTGAATGATATTGAAGCCAGAATAGATCCCTGAGAGACTCAGCTTAATATCTTCTACCAAGCTGATGTTGAGCCATTAATACGGAGTGGAAGAAAAATTTGTACTGACTAATTTACAGGATGAGCCCTTTTTTCATGTTTACTGATTGCTACTGAGAACATTTAAAAATGAATATTCCAGTATTCATTAAAAAGCTACTGTAGAAATCCTTGAGTACCACTTTTCTCTTGAAATACAAGAAATTTCTTGGCAATATATGCTCTAAATTGGGTACACTGAGGTTGCTATTTAGGACCTGTATACATAGAAGAGTCAAAGAGGAAGAATCAAGGATGGGAATAAAATCTGCTTTTCATTAATTCCTACTGTGGCTGACTTCTCTGGGACCAGCTACTCACTATTGAAGATGGTGTAGCTGGTACACACAACATTACTCATAATTCTCACTAATGCTGTGTCCATACCAGTGAATTACACGTGTGAGAACACTTCAGGGTGCTGAAGCTCACTGGCCCGCAGCTCAGGTAGCAAACCCTCTTAGCTCCAGAACAGGGTGTTGCATGTAAATTGTCCACTAGAAATGCACAGCCTAGTGCCTGTACAACCTCATGAATTGTCTCTGGGCGTGATCTGGACCAGGCTAGTTGGCATGAGTCAAATTAGTGCCAAGGAACATAGAAGCATTTACTCATATAGTCAATTGTGTTCCAGCATCTGGAAATGTTTCCTGGCATGACTGAATTTAATACTATACATACAGTGTAAAGGTCTACACTGAATATTTGTTTAGTATGCTGATGTGTTTTAAATTCACATCCTACTGTGCTGTTAATTATTTATCTTAATCTCCCCAGTTGTTGATGAGTAGGTACTCATAGTACCTAGTTGCTTCTGTTCTCCAGCACAGTGTCCAGCATTGGTTTTTCCTTGAAACAAAGTGCTAGAGGAAAATGAAGCAATTTGGTGGCCAGTGACTCGCTTCCTGGTTTTCAGCCCATTTCACTAACTTTTCCTTTGAGGCCTTTTGCTAGGACTGCAGATGGAGGAGATCAGCTGTTGCTAGAAGCATATGAAACCTGGAAAGTACCAAATATTTTATGGCGAATGTAGAGAGCAAATAGGTTCTGTGCCACTGAAGAGATGAAGATTGCTGTTATCACTTGAAGGAGTGATTAATGGAAGTATTCCAAACATGAAACAAACAACTTCAGTGTTTGTCCTTGCAAAACTGAAAAGACTGAGCCATTCTTAATCTTCATGAGAAAATATTCCATATTTTAACTTGATCATCCTGATATTTTGATCCAACAAACTATGTTTCACTACATTAATGAATGACATCCTGAACCTCATTCTAGTTTCTCCAATTTCTAGCATTTCTAGCACTTCTAATACTGTGTAATTTCATGTATTAAGATCTTCTGGTAACTCAAAGTAAGACATATATACACATACACAAAAAGCCTAAATCTTTTACATCTAATTTGATGGTTGCTGTTTATTAGTTTGTAAATGCAAGCTCCTCCTCCTTACAAAAATGCAGGACAGGCTCATGGAGTTTAACAAAAGAAATTTTTGGGGAAAAAAAGAAATAATAAAAAAAGAAGAAAAAAGTTTGGAAGGAAAAGGTTATTCAACAGAGAGTGGAAACAACAAAGTTTTCTTTCCTTTCGGTTTTGTCCCTTTAATTTTTTTTTCCTTTCTTCTTCCCACAGACAGTAATTCCCTCCTTCTCAACTTCATTTAGGCTGTTTTTTTTATTACTTGCTATAGGTGTTTTGATGTTCTGCTTGTGATGATTGCTTGCCAACATACTGATGCTGAATGGCCAAATGCCTGGTTCCTCTCAAAGGAGGTAAAGGAATAAGTTGTATTTGCTTTTACATCAAGGCATACAATAATCAGGGGTTCTTTCCTCTATTTAAATTCCAATTATAATATGAAATTTGAAAAGTGAAATTTGTTATTAAATTGGTTGAAATTGGTCAGTGACTTCAAAAGTTATTTGTAGGACAGACAGCATGGTAGCATACACCAAGAAACCAGACTAAGTGATACATCTGGAATAGATATAAGAACTTCTGCTTATATATTAATGTTATATTTTTTATAGATTTCAGCAACATTCACTTCATACAGTACTAAAAGTTCCAACTAATCAACCTCAAATTTCTCAGTTTTATGTGAGCTGACATACAAATCTTGTTATACAATTCTTTTAATGTTTTTTGGGATGTTTTACATTATTAGATCTAGACCAAGAAATATTTATGTGAAATGGCTCTAAGCCAATAATATGCCTTTTGTTTAATAAAAATGCACTGTGAACAGTTTAAGAGGTGTCTGTGTTTAATGGTGAATAAAACACCGACTGTTCCTTTCTACGGCCAAGTTGCTGTCTAGCTTGAGGTGCTAAATAACAGAGAGTAAATTTTGTGGTCCCTTCTAAGCCTGAAAGTGGAGACACCAGAGAAATTGCATGTGCTAGGGGTTTCAGAGCAGGGCATAGAAAATGGCCTAGTGTATAAACAAAGTAATAACAGCAACAAGTTCAAAGGATATTCAGGGTGATAGAGAGTGTTTAGTCACAAGATGATCAAACTTTAGGGGCTGAAGTGCCTTGGAGCACTTTGTCTTACCCTTTTCCTATGGGTGATGTCACCATGGTTAGGAAATCTGGCTCCATGTGAGGCTGCTTCTGAATGGCATCATTTTACAGCTGGCTTTTTGCTTTACCATGCCACTGGGAAGCTGCTCAAGAAATAGCATTAAACTGACCAGCCTTCCCAGCTGCAAGTGGCCACCTCTGCAAGAGGCAAGGGGAGAATATAGTGGCTTCAGCCAGACAAGTTTAATCTACTTGTGCTCATCTGTCAACCTAAAGATGGAGTGAGGTGAGATTCAAGGTAAAACTTGAGGTGAGATGTTGAAGAGCCTTCACTCTAGCTTTTTTATTTGTTTGAATTTTGGACTGCAAAGTACTTATCAGTCATGGGAAAGTAATTTTTCTAATCTTCCCTACTTACTTTTTCCAGTTAAAAAATGACAAAGTGCTAAGTCCTGCTAGCCTTAGGGAGGAGCCCCTTCACATCTCAGGGCTCTGCTATTAAAGAAGTAATTTTTGAGGCAGTGGGACTTCTTCAGTAAGTGATGACTATTCATTTGTACAATCATTTTTGAGATAAGATGTTTATATATATACATACATACATGTTTATATATATATATATGTCTAGCTGCATTAGTACAATCCAAGGAGTGATCTTCCTTAACATTCTGAAGTGAACTAAGTTAATATAGAATTTCTGCTCTTGCAGCATGATCTAAATACCACTAAAATTGCTGACAGAGTCTGAAATTATAATGACAGGCCTTGAATCAGATTCTTACTAAAGAGGCTCATAAGTTTTATTCTGCCTAATGCCCCCCCTCTCCAACCAGAAATCCCAGTTATGGATTTCAGCCTAGTATTAGGGGTTTTGCCATGCATGCATAGTGTGTATTTTGTATATTGTGCAGGTATTTTTGTCAACATTCAGCCTTTGAAACAAGCTGTTTTTTTAATCAATTAATATGAGAAATGTGAGCATAAGACCACTTTTCTGACTGTTTGTTGGGGGTTTTTTTCATAGTTCACATAAAAAAAGTTTAGTCGGTCTTATTATGGACAAATTGAGACCCTAGGCAACTGATATTTTTTGCATTTGCTCATATAGAGCATGATACATTTTGAACAAAATATCTAATCAGATCTGCAGTTTAAGGTTACAGAAGTTGGAACTGTTTAGGTTTTGGTTAAGTACAGAAAAAATCACTACTTAAACAACTGACCAGTGTTTTCTCATCTGGGAACTTATGAGGGGTGTGGGACAACAGGAGAAGGTAAGGGTCAGAAGATTAATTCCTTCTTCTCTTCAAGTTTGCTTGCTCCCCAAAGCCTGCTTTGGAAAAGGGAAAAATCTGGGTGGTGATGGGGAGTGTAGCTGGAAAAAAACATCTCTCTGTCTCTTCCACTTTGTGAGAGGGAAAAGAAATATATTTTGGAGTGAGACAAAAGATATGAGAGACATGCAGTGTCTCAGACATGGTTCTCAGAGCAAGAAATACAGGATATTTGAAGAAACAAATTTGGTACAAAAGGAAGAGGAAACTAAGGAACACCTGTGCTTTAACCAATTCTGCTACTGAGAGCAGCTCTTCCAGCGTAGCATTATGGTCCTTGCTGTCTACCTTGTTTTTCTCTTGGGATGTATTCACAAGCATCCAACTCTCCTTGGAGATTTCTTTTCTCACCAGATTTCTTTGTAACTAATTGTAACTAAGGTGTCTGACAAGACTCTGCTGTTTCTGTGGGGCTTGTTCATGGCCAGCTGTCCCTATTGCATGTCAAAGGAGAATGGATCTCTTCAAATCCTTCAAAGCTGTGGTTGCAGTGCCTCAAGAGGAACTAGAAAGAACTTTGGTTCCCCTGAGTATCTTCTCAGATTATATGTAAACCTGAAAAGCCATTTTCTATCAAAAAAACCTGGGAGGAAGCAGATCCCATGATCTTCATGCCTACCTAACTCTTCAGTGTTGTCTTTCTGAATACTTATTTATTGCAGGAACAGTAGGGAGCTCTAGCTAAATGCAAGATTTTATAGCACTTGAAAGGATACTTAATCAGTGGCTCATTTGTAATTTAATTTTATTATTCTTAAAGATACTATAAATACAAATTTAGGGACTGAGGCTGCAAGTCTTTATTCATGCAAATAGTCCCAGTGCACTCAGAAATACTATTTCTGTGATTACAGAATGAGCTCTTAAGTTATTGGGAAGCTACACAGCTGTTAATCAGACAATATCATTTTCATAATAGTTATTCAGAAAAGGGATCTATAGCAGTGTCAAGATGAAAGAGAAAAAAAAAAGATTCAAACAGTAGATGAGTATGAGAAAAACTTAAATCTAATAATAAAAACATTTATTTTATTCCAGAGTGTAAATAAACTTTGGTGTACCACAATTGCCTTTTGCATGCAAATCTATCTTACAATTAAGTTTTATTTTTCAAGTAAGAAACCCTATGTAGATTCAAATAGCCTCCTCCTGTTTCATAATCTGTAAGAGGAACTTTCTTAATTTTGTCTGGGATATAGAATTTTATTTTTAGTTCTTGCCCATTGGGAGACCAGGAATGAAAGAGCTTCCGTAGCACTAGTGCCAGTCTTGGTATCTGGCATGATTACAGTGCCAGTCTTGGTAACAAGCCTGATGGAGTGGCAGAGGATCTTCTGATGCAGACAATTCTCAGATATGTGGCTTTTAGCTAAATGCTCTGTAAGCAATGACTTTAGCACAATGGCTGAATTGGTTAATGAGGTTTCAATAATTCTTTTTCTTACATGCCAAAAAAATATTTTAACCATATTTCACTCTTTTGATACAGAATATCTTCAACAGCAAAATGTATATTAATTTGATTAAATTTTAGATGTCTAGAAATTAGATAGTTGCATGTACTTAGGTCACACTCATACTGGTAAACCACAGAAGAGCAGGATGTGGGCCCTACCACTGCCTGCAATCATCCATAGCACCCAGCTGTAAGTACACCTTAGAGTTCCTGGGACTTTTTTTTTTTTTCTTCTTTTTTTTTTCTTTTTTCTTCTGAGGCCAGTTTTTGCTTTCCCAGACAATAATCAGATGCTACTGGGGAATAGTCTAGGCCTGGGACCATTCCAGTAGCAGTTCGGGTGCCTGTTTCGGCAGACAAGAAGTTGTGTGTAATGGAACGGAGGACTCAAAATTGTGCCTTGTTGGTTGGGCTCAGGCCAGAAAACAGTCCATGCCCTATTATTTTTACTTGTATACACATAGCCTTAGCCTCCTCATCCACTCTTTTTCTCATCTCTATATAGAGAGGTAGGCGTTGCCAGCAGGTGGTTCAAGTTGACTTAATATCGTTTTCTTAATTAGAAAGATTACATGACCCACAGATTTTAGAATGATCCTTATTGATTAAGCTAGAGTATATGTTACATTAGTCAAAGTTCAGTGAACGAAATCTTAGGCTGAGTCCTCAGTAAAGGCAGACCATAAAGGAAGAGTGTTTTTCAGCTGAAATCTCAGTAGCAGCAGGATAGGTGCTGCAGAATTAAGATTTTAAAGTGCCAAAGGAGACATTCATGCTTCAACATGCTATAAAGAGACTGCCAGTTTTCGTGGGAAGCTGTAAGGCATTTGAAATCTTAAAGGTAATTAATAGGCTTGGAGGAAATAAAAATAAGTAATTATATGTTCTAGATAATTGTTTATTAGTAGGACTCCCATCTATAGAGTCAGCAAACATATTTAAAATACTATTTTGACATATGTTTGTGCGGTTTTAACTGCAAATCACTTGTACTGCCCTTAAATGTGCATAGGATTATGCTCTAGGTGAGGTAAGGCTTTTGAAAAAGTAAAAAGTCATTTCAGTCTCTTGTCATTTTGCAGTGGTAAAAGTGGATTGTTGTCTGGTTGTAAAAAGTGGAAGGGTTCATTTTTCCAATGGGTTATTGAATTTAATTTTAAAAGCCCAAAATATCAGGCTACTGAGACACTGAATCTGACACATTGCATTTCACCAGCACTACATTACATCAGATGTAAGCATGCATGGATCCACACCACAAGCTCAGAGAACTCACAGCATGTGAGGTTCATGTTGTCTGTGCACTCTCTCTAGGGTTGTCCCCTTCTGTATTCATATTTCACATGCCAGACTTAAAGGACAGACTTCTCAAATCACCTGACGACTGTGAATGACTGGTAAGTAAGCATATAGCTTGCCATTCATGCAAAAGTGTTTTTATGGTGACAGCAAATCTTTAAGTGTCCTGTCTGAAGGAGTGTTGTTGACATAGAACTATCAAGATTTGTGGATGACTCTGTGTGAATTGATTGACAAAATGCTTTTGCTGCTATTAGTAAATGTAGTTCCTCATTGACTGCACAGGTATTCTCAGAAATACATTAGTGTTATGACAGTGCTGTCCACTTTTAAAGCTATAATGTGCCTGGCAATTGCAGGATAGCAACTGAGTTGTTTCCTCCCTAAGTAATATAGCTAAGAATTGATTCTTGTAGATGCCACCCACCCCCAGGCTAAAGGTGGTTGTACAACATGGAAAGGGGTCATAACAACTTGGATTCACTTTAGAACTCACACACATTAGATAGGAGGATAAAGATATGCAATACTTGCTATGCATGTATTTAACTGAGCTTCCAACCTACTGTGAAGACTGTGAAAATACAGTGCACACTGTTAATCCAGGTGGAAATTCGTTCTGTTACACACTTTTCTGAAGCAGTTTGTAGCAGTCACAATTCTGTATCTTCACAGAAGCTGGAAAGAATCTGATGTCTCTTTAAAATCTTTTCTAGTAAGAGAAATTAATGAGATAAATGTAAGAGTTATACACAAGTTACTCAGGTACTCAGCAAAAATGAATATGTGACCTACCCTGTTGGAACACCTGAATTAACTCATCTGAGATATGAGAACATGCTTATAGCTGATTGCTACATTTGACATAATTAGAAATCACCAGAGCTTTTTGCCTGTGGTTGGAAGTTTAAACTATGTGCACTTATACTAGAAATAAGACAAAGTTTTGTAACAGTGACAACGGCAGAATAATCAATGGAGTAATGGAACAGTGCACTTTTTCGGTTTGGTGGTAGGTACTGCGTGACTCTGAATTTTCAAAAGAAAGTGTTTTTTTCTTAAATGGTGGTTCAGAAGTAACTGAGCTTTTTGTAGCCAACTGACAGATTTCTTGTCTATATCACTATATACAAATTTACTTTTCTGCAAATACTATATATGGTCTGAGGATCATTTTTATATGGCCTTATTTAACCTTGTTGACCGTTAGCACTTTGCAGACTACAGTTACTACTTGCTATTCTTTTTCAAGAATTAATTCATGAAAGACTCCTTCCTTAAGGCCAGACTGGATAATCTCAATGGTTCTTTACATTATCATAATCTGTGAATATCATTGTGGAGGACAGAAAGCCTAGGATAAAGTTCAAGAGCATAATTAGACAGCAGTGTCAAGTATCCTTCTTTTCAGGGAAACTCTGTCCTAATTAATGACCCCTATATGCAAATGTTAACAAAATTTCCTACTCCTGCGCTAATGAAAGATCCACTTGAAAAGACAGATGAGCCGTTATGGAAACGATATCTGAACATACAGAATATGAGGTTCTCTAGTGACTTGGAAAATGGATCAGTTGGAAAGCAAATGCGTTTGGACAAATGAACAAAGGATCCTGATAGTTACCATGTACTGAAAGGTAGAAGGACACTTTTTAGTGTGAAGCAGCTACTTTCTTTCTTGAAGAGACCTCTTATAGAATCAGTGAACCATGCTGTAAATGGGAATAAAAATTATCTGCTTTTCTTCAGACTGCAACTCAAAAGAAATTTTACTCAGTTTACTTCCTACTGAATATTTTAAACAGAATTTATTTTTTTTGCGGAAATTTAGGGTTTCTTATGAATGCAGTTGCAGGAATAATTTCACATAAATGTCCTCAAAATATACGGAAGCAAATAAATGCTGAGGAGAAATAATGAAATTTCAAAAAATTATTACTTTTTTATTATTCTTGGGTTTAGGTTGGGGCTATAAGTGAAGGTGTGAATTATGTCACTGACAGATGAGAACCTAAAAGACAAATGTGGGTGGTTAAAAGACCAAGCTCATGACAGTAAAAATAGTTTCATGACTAGTATCTTGAGTGCCTGTACAATAGTGGGTGGACAGACACATACCACCTCAGATTCACTGTTGCAGCACACAAAATCAGAGTTTTCCATGTGTTTGGGTTTGATATCAAACTATTTCTGAAATATGAAGCCTCCTTCTAAAAATCTGTACATGTGTTTATCAGCTTCAAGTTGAAGTGTCTAAATTGTGCTGTCATTTGACATTCTAAACACTAAACACTAGTGTACACTTTTAAAAGTTTATGGTTTGTGATCTGGATTTTTCTAAATATTTTGTGTGCTAGGACTGTAAGAAAATATTCCCATACCTAAAATTCCAGAACATTTCCTGAGTTAATAATATATAGTGAGATGCATATGAGTCTTTTTTTAAAACAGTATCTCAAAGCAATTTTCAAACACTGATTGAGACTTGTAGAACATATCAGAAACTTCAAAGTTCTATCTTCTCATTTTACAGAAGTGGAAATTGAAGATTTTGACTCATGAATTTTAGTACATTTAGCTGCAGCAGTTCAGGATATTCACCAGTGATATGTGGCAATACATGAGTACGTACACGCCAGTAGCCACTGGATGTGTCTGCTTCTACCTTGTGCCTGTTCGAAGTTGCAGCAACAAAAACATAGAACATGCAAAAAAATGGTAAAAGGGCAAGGGAGGAGCAGGGAAAGCTAGAGTAAGCTTCAGTCAGTCCTCTTGTACAGATAATTGAAAGACTAGGACTGCGCTGGACACCATGGAAGATACCGACCATACTAAATTGTGCCCCAAGTTGACAATATGAAGAATTCTGTCCCTTTCTCCTAATTGAGGATGAAGTCCAGATTATATCAAGACCATCTTCTTCATCCGTAATCTCTCTGTCTTCCTGAAGACAATACAGATTTCAGTGCATTGAATTTGACTCTGGATTGATCTGAGTTGTCACTCATAATGCCTCAAGCCTCTCTTTTCTAAGATATTGTACAGCCAGAGTTGTATTCTCAACAATATCAGATGCTACATTGTCACCAGCTTTCCTTGGACTCAGGCAGCTGGAAGAGAAATGACTTGATTTTATCTTGGGTAAATATCCAGAGGAGTCTTCTGTGAAGTAGATGAGAAGCTCAACATGAGCTGCCAGTCTGCACTCGTAGCTCAGAAGGCCAATCATACCCTGGGCTGCATCAAAAGAAGTGAGGCCAGCAGGGTGAGGGAGGTGATTCTCTCTCACTACTCTGTTCTTGTGAGACCCCACATGGAGAACAGTATAGACCTCTGGAGCCCTCATCACAGGAAAGATAAACACGTATTGGAGAGTGTCCAGTGAAGGGCCACAAAGATGATCAAAGGGTTGGAGCACCTCTCCTAAGAAGACAGGCTGCGAGAGCTGAAGAGAAGGCTTTTGGGCAGACCTTAGAGTGGGCTTCCAGTACCTGAAGGAGGCCTACAGTAAAGAAGCGAAGGGACTTTTCACTTGAGAGAGCAGTGGTAGGACAAGGTGTAATGTTTTTTAAACTGAAAGAGGAGAGATTTAGCTTAGATATCAGGGAGAAATTTATCCTCATAAGGGTATTAAGGTGCTGGAACAGGTTGCCTAGGGAGGTTGTGGATGCTCCATCCCTGGAGGTGTTCAAGGCCAGATTGAATGAGGTTTTGTGCAGCTTGGTCTAGTGTGAGGTGTTCCTGCAGGGAGGTTGGATTCTGATGATGTTTAAGGTCTCTTCCAACCTTAACCATTCTATGATTCTATGATAACACTCAGCAGTGAATACATTGTCCTACACCTGGGAACCACTGATTTTGTACTCTGCCATACTTTGGGATGTACCTATTTAGGAAATTATGTGTCATATATCTTTACTAGTGAATATTCAGAAATGCTGGGAACAGTTGTATAATCTTTTGCATTTCTGTTTCTTTGTTTCTGAAAATCAAAATTGTCTAAACATGAAGGTTCCATGAAGATATCCAGGCATGGCACAGTTTTTTTGCTGGTGGTATAATATGCACATCTTCCCATACCTGCATGAACCACGACGACAGATTCACCAAAGCAGTTAATGTCTAACTACTTGAATAGTGACATGGAGGGTATAATTATGAAAATATAGACCTTAAAAAAAAAGTATTTTTAAAAAATTGCCACATACTTATGCAATGCTAGAATTGCCTAGCTAAAGAAGAAGCAGAAAAACAAAATTCCAAAAATACTTTTGCATTGGAAATCACAGATTACATTCTTCAGAACAAAGGTTTAAATCATAATCAAATTTTATTTTGGGCCTTTCTGATTTTCTTTCAGTTAACTTTCTGGCCCTCCTTCCTAATTTTGTATTCTGTTTGCATACTGAGTTAGATGCACAGTATTTCTTGTCTTAAAGTGCTGAATAGCATTGTTTTATGATGGAGAACAGATGGGTTCTTCAGTCTTCAATTACTTCCTTCACAGAAATATTGTGACCTAAGTTAACTAATATTTGTATGGCAGTTTAAGATAATTTTATGAGAATTGCACAGCTAGCACAGAAATAAAACATTGGATCTGGATCTACAACATTTGCTGAAGTTCGATACAATGTTGTGGGTGTGATGAGAACATTTTGTAACTGGCAACAGGGATGAGTGTTTCCAAAGGACAATTTATCCTCCCTATCTTGGACACCAAATTTAGGACAGGATGTGTCATAAGATTATCTCCTCATCTCAATCTACTTCTCTTAATTTATTGTAGGAAGAACATGTGGAACTGTACTAGAATAGCCTGACTTTCTCAATAGATAATGCTAGGTGAGATTAATATACTGTTATGAACTAAATCTGTGTCCTTTCAAGCTCAAATCCAAAGTGGAAACTAACTTGGAAATTGCAAGTTACGGCTTAGCAAAATTTTGAAGGAAGATAAAGATACTTTGAGTCAGTACTTCAACAGTAAGAGCAAAAGATCAATTAGTCAGCAGGTTGGAAAGTTAATTAAAAAACAAAACACTGAGAACACCAGAAGTGCCATTGTATTTTGTTAATTTTTTTTATCTTCTATACAGTTTAACTGTGGCATATGACTAACAATTGGCACCAATCATATAGAAGTGAAAATTCAAGTTGCAGTAGGAAAAGTTATAGGTTAAAGTCTTCTTAGATAAACTAGAGTTTAAATAGACTATGTCTTTAGGAAATTGGCTGAAATAACTTCAGACTAGTTAATAGCCATCTTTGGGAAATGAAGGACAACTAAAACACCAGAGAACTGGAAAAAGGTAGGGTGCCTCACCTCAGGTGGTACGAGGAAATATGTCTACTGAATTTCAGGCTTTGGAATAAAAATTAAATCATCTATTTGTAAGCATGTAGAAGATAATAAAGCAGTAAGTAGCAGCCAACACAGATTTGTTAAGAACAATCTTGTTAAATCAATACAATTTCCAAATATTCCTTATGGAAGATGGAAAAGTGAAATACGTATTTTTTCTTTCTTTCTCTAAGGTTCCTAATACAATTCTAGTTGACATGATAATGAAAGCAGATTAAATATGGTAGAGATGAAACTATTGTAAAGCAGGTGGACAGAGCACCAGAAAAGAAAGTATTGTTGTGTACTGTTGGTTATCAAAGACTCTATGAAGCTGAGTTGTGCAGATGTCAATTCTAGGTCTGATACAATTTCTTTTTTTAACAATAATTTGGAATACATTTAGATAATTATAACAAGCTGGAAAAGTTACAAGTACTTTGGAAGGCAGGAATATAATTGAAAATGATCATGACAAGCTGTATAAATTCTTGAAAAATCGAAAACAAATTAGGAAGAAACAGGACAAGGTACTACATTTAGTAAGAATAATTTGCATCTGCAAGATGTGGAATAATTGTCTAGACAGTTCTGCAGAATGTAATCTTGGAGATACTTGAATTCTTAAACTGATCATCAGTCAACACTGTCACATGGCTGCAAACCCCATCATTTTTCCATGATACATAAATAGGAGAGTTATATGTAAGAAATAAAATAATCCTTCCACTGCCCACAAGTGTTAATTAGGTACAATCCAGAGGACTGTGAGAAGGATGAGAAGTTAGAAAGACAAAGTGCAAGAAGAAAATCTAAAGGATGTGAATCTTTAAGTTTTGACATGAGAGGAAGAATGGCAGCAGAGAAATATGTAATTAAATTGCTTAGGGAAATAGAGTGTTCTCTGCACCTACAAGCATTGAAAGGTGAAGAACTGGTTTGAATAGTAGTAGCAAGGGTAATTTAGATTATGCATCTCCAAGGATAGAAACTCTACAACTTCATCTCTGGGCAGCATATTCCAGTATTTGACTACCCTAGCAATGATTTTATTGTGTTGTTGTTTTTTTTCTTCTGTTAAGTGGAATTTCCTGTATTGTGGTTCGTGCAGTTTGAGCTTCCCCTGGATCCTCCTCCTAATCCTGTCATTGGACATGTAAGTCTATATTTTCCTCCCTAAAATATAATGCACTTGGAGGAAATGCAAAATCTCTAGCTTCTGGGACACTGCAGGAGAGAAACCAAGGACAGAGTACAGAGAGAGCTTTAGGACTTTGTAATAAAACATCTATCAGAAATTGTATTCCACAAAGTAAATTGAAAAATACTATGTGATATTTAATTGAGAGCCCAATACTTAATACAATTTTCACTGGCTAGTAAATGTATAGTTTAATATTCTTTTGATTTGTGATTTACTTTTTTTTTACAAATACTGAAATATTCATGATGTAGTTTTTCTACAGGAGCAGTAGAATAAAATATTAAATATTTGAATATACAAAATGTTCCTGAGGTAAGAGAAAAATTAAAGAAACTGAAATTTAGGCCAAGACCACTTGATTATCTTCCTTGTAAACTGAAAACAATTCAGAGGTCCTTTTTCTATCCTTTCTGTTAGGTGTTTCTCAACACGCAACATTTCAGATTTTCACTTTTTCTTTTTAAAAATCTGTTTCATAAACAGAAGGCTTTGATTTTTTGAGGGAACATGGAAATAACTTCCTTTTTAGGTTACTTACAGTTTGCTTTTCTGCTTAAACTTCCTCGAACAATCTGCAAGCATGCTCTTAACATAAGTTGTTAATTCAGAATGCAAATAATTTCCATTTCTGTACTAATTATCCTTCCCTCATACTTCTTCCTCCTTCAGAAAAACTTCCATTTATTTATTTCTGTAGGTTTGTCTTTTTACAATTACCAGGCTGAATGGTGGTCTCTCTCCTGGTCTCAACTAGTTTTAACACCTTGCTTATCTGGACTCAATTAATTTCATTTGAAGAAGAGGGGGCAATTAGGCAACATTTGGTGCCTTGATCCCTTGCTGAATCTGGATCTAATTCTGTATTAATGCTAATGATTAATAAAATAATATACTGTCCTGCATACAGAATGCTTAAGCAGTCAAAGATTTAGATGAGTTTAAATATTTTATCAACTGCCTTGTTTATAGGAGTCGTTTGCCTCAGCTGGGTATATACATATGTACTTTATATTGTGATGTTTAAGGTGTGAGTCATACATTTATTTTTCAAGTATGGAGTTAGACTTTGAGCTTCTCAAGAGGGGGAGAAGAATAAAATTTATAGAACAATTCTACCTCAAATTAGATCTGCTCATTTAATGCGCCCTTGAATAATTAATTTTTTAAAAAATGGTGAAAATCATCAGATAATCAGATCTGCAATGAATAACTCCATTACCTTGACATGACATGGTATTAAATGCAATTCCAGCTCCTATAGTAAGGCTACTAACTACTCATCTGCCAGTTCTGCAGGAAAGGCATGAATTTTGAAGTTTACTTTCAGGAAAGGTGGTTACATATCTGGAAAAATCGCTCTGTGCATCAGAGTAAAAAAGTTTTCAGATGATTTCATCCCATTTGACTTCCGCGTGCTTACTGTGGTAAGCATCACTTCTCTGATGTGAAACCTGACACCTCTTATCACTAGTGGGTGTCTAACTCAGCTGCAGGAGCAGATGGAGACAGGGAAATTGCAGCATCTGTCACATAGGCAGCTATGAAATGCATAAACATTTTTGTGAAGGTGCAAATTGGCAGATTAGTCTTCTGATCATAATACAAACTCATGAGATCTGGGCTACAAAACTAACTCCTGGATGAATCATTCTCACAGGTAAGAGTCACCAGTTTCCCCACCTACACATACATCTTGTTCTAGATCGGGGCTCAGTACAAGACTGTCAATTAGCTGTGGCTAGAGATGACTGTTGGGGAGGTGTGTGGGTAATGCTGGTCAATCTAAAGAATAGCAGAGAGAGATGGTCTGGTGTACTGGAAGACCCAGACTGTCCAGAAGATGCTTCTTTGGTACTACCAACACTAAAGGCTTCTGATTGCGCTAGTGTGATTGTAATCTCCAGGATTTTCCAGACGCAAGAGATATAGGGAACAGAGACTGTAGACTTCATATCACAGTGGACCACTTGGCTGGGAAAAATTATTCCAACATCTGTCTTGAAGAGCTTAAGCATTCTGCCAGGATCTGGGAATGTCAAACAAGATATGAGCATTTGTTTGTAAAATTCTGCTCTTGATATCTGCTATTTTGGGAGCTGACTCAGCTCATGATTTTCAGTGTTTTGACACTCTAGAATATAATGCTTTCTAATGGACATGTGCAGGTACATGAAAAAACATAACTCGAAGACAGAGTCAATGTTAACTGCGTGAAAGAGTCCAGTGCAGAGATATAAAGATTATTAAGGGAGTGGAACATCTCCCTTATGAGGAAAGGCTGAGGGAGCTGGGTCTCTTTAGCTTGGAGAAAAGGAGACTGAGGGATGACCTCATCAATGTTTACAAATATGTAAGGGGTGAGTGTCAGGGGGACGGAGTTAGGCTTTTCTCAGTGATGACCAGTGATAAGACAAGGGCTAATGGGTGCAAATTGGAGCATAGGAGGTTCAAGGTGAATATCCAAAAAAACTTTTTACTATGAGAGTGACAGAGCACTGGAACAGGCTGCCCAGAAAGGTTGTGGAGTCTCCTTCACTGGAGACATTCAAAACCCACCTGGATGTGTTCCTATGTGATGTACTCTAGGTGACCCTGCTCTTGCATGGGGGGGTTGGACTAGATGATCTTTTGAGGTCCCTTCCAACCCCTAGGATTCTATGATTCTATGATGCTATAACTGCAAATATTAAGTGAGATAAATTCTGAGATGGGACAGAAAAAAAAGAATAAAAAAAGAACAAGAAGAAATATATTAGAAGGATGTTTGAAATCAGAACCACTTGGGGGCCTTGTCTGCAAATAAGCCAAGCAATGTAGGAAAAACTGACTTAATTTGGCTGAGGTGAGTGAATTAACTGCCAGGAGTTGACAATAGTAACCAGATATAAAAATTTGAGAATGACTAGGAATTCAGCTAATAAATCATTTTACTTAGGTAATGGGTAGCCTATTTCATTTAGAAGTAAAATAAAATTGGGAACTTGACGATTAACAAAATGCTAATTGTCAAATAGTGCATATAATTGAAAATTTAAAAGTTGCTTGATAATTTTAGACAATTGCACATCATTCACTGTCACTGAAAAAATAGTGTCCTTCTTATAGAAATCTAGTACACTGAAACCAGTATTGTTTTTGTTGTGACAGGACATACAGTGTCCATTTCTACAGCTGGCTGTCATGTTGTGAGATAATCAATAAAAACCATAAGATCATAACAACCATAATTATTTTATTGTCCTTTGTTGCTCAGTCTCACAATTCAAAAATGGCTTTCAGATGTGTACACAGCAGGATAAACTCTGGGGTTCAGAGTATTTTCTAGTGTTTAGTACATTGCAAAAAAATATTAAAACAAGGTACTTCAAAAGGAAAAAACAAAACAAAACAAAACATGAGGTGAGGAACATGGTGAGCTTTTGTGCTCTCCTTTACATCTTTGGAATGATTGGAACTGTAAGGTTTAAGTAAAATTCAGGGTAATAAAGTAAGGAAATCAGATGTCTGGTGGTCATTTACTACCAAAGACTCCAGTTATTCTTCATGGAATTATCTGAGGCATTAGCTCTGTGTAAAAAGGAAAAATTGAAGTACTGGGCTTCTCCTAAGGTTTATGTAATGTCAAATGTGTGGAATAATTGAGATTGCACTTTACAGCTTGTTGGCATCCAATCTTACACTCTATCAACCAATATCCAGTCTCTTATTTTAATATTTCTTATATTGTTATTTCTATTAAAATTTCTATTTAAATTGAAACTGAGGGTAGGAATACACTGGTGAAGTAACCCAAAATAGGGAATCTCAACATTGAAAGACTGGAGATAAATGCCTCAGGGCAACAGTGTGCAAATGAAAGACTGTTATGGGAATAGATTGTCTTATCTCAGGATTAAATACCTTTGGACTGAAAATGAAGTGAAGTTTCTTGGTTTAAAACAGATTTACTTCAGCTCAGTAGTCTTCATTATGTAGGCTAAACTGTTCCTTTAAATTAGCTGGGATTTCTCCATAGCATCCTATTTATAAGCTTATGCCTTTACTTTGCAAATTATATTTCTTGCTTTCCAAATTTATTCTGTTATTTAATTAGTGATTTTTTTACCCACTTCCAAAATGTCAGTCTGAAGTTACATAAAAGATAATTCTCTCTACTTAGGATTTAACTGTTTCTTAAACTGTCCTGGTTATTTCTGCACTAATGACAGTGTGAATATCATCTTTTTGCTTTTTAGCAAGTTACCATTTTATGCAAAATACTTATTTTTCACTCATTCATTCTTTGGTCTCAAATGTAGTGGGATACAAAAGTGAAGTCTACATTATACGAAAAAAAAGGATTATTTTTTTGTTTAGCTGAGCTTTCAGTGGTGTTTGTACTATATTTTGATAATTAACAGTTGACTGAAAAATCATGCAAAACCTGAAACTTCTGAAAACATTTCTGAAAGAGCTGGTACAGATTTCTTGGAACAAGTATCCTCTGCTTATAAGTCTGCCAGAACCTGAAATAATTAAGTAGAAATGTAGTGCCCTCAGTAGAAGATGAACTATAATTGAATAAACATCAATTAGTAGAGGCTGAAAATATTGATATAGGTTTACATTTAAACTTGACAGTTCTTTCCCTCATATCTGAAAATTATGAAATCTGTGTCAGATTGCTGAGAGCACTTGTAACATTTTAAGAACAGTTTCTGAGCATTGTGGTAATCTTTCAGTAGCCTTTACCCAGTAGTCCTGCTTTGTATTTGTAAGAATTAGTTTGTGTACCTTGAAATGCACTACCTGGGAATGTGGCAGGCTAAATCCAGCAGGAAGGTAGTAAAGAGTGGCCTTTTTCTGTTACGGGACTGTATGATTTTTTGTTCTGATCCAACATACTTTTACTTATCTTCTAATGTTCTATCGAGTCCTGGAGTTCACTTAAAGCATCTTATTATCTAAAGGCTCTGCTGCTTTCACATTCATCTTCAGAACTTCCGCACTGGTAGTTATGTCTATTCTCTTTTTGTAACACCACAGCAAGAGTGTGGCAGAACATGGAGAAGGTCTCCAAGCTAGGAAAACCAAGGATATGTAGTCAAATGTCTGAAATAGAATTTGACTCTATGAGTTATTTGACACATTTAAAACAACTTAAGCTTCTAAAAACCCCAAAGTCCATGATTGTTACCCATGGTCCCTTCCTCAGAATCACAGAATAGTTGAGGTTGGAAGGGGCATCTGGAGGTTCCTGGAGGTCATCTCTTTTCGTGGGCCAAGGAATCCTTTTCTAACCCATCCAATTACCTGCCCAAACTCATGGTGGCTCCCCATTTGACCTGAAATTTTTGTGACATTTGTTTTTTTTAAAGAGACTGGATGTTTAATTCCTGCAGATATGTACTTATTCCTATTCCTCACTGGGACCATTGCCTAGAAGGATGGTGACGATGTCCTCTCAGAGCATATTTGATGAGACCAGGCCCTTTGGAATAATATTTGCTTTTGTGGAAGTGATCAACATATTTTGTATAATATGCTGGAAACAGAATTGGAACATTTAAGATATATGCTCTTGTTTTTCACTGCCAAATTTACCGTAGCTAAAATATTTAAATTAACAGAAACAAAAATATATTGGCAATCTTCTCATGTTTTCATCAGCTTGGTAAGACTTTGCATTTATGTTAGAAATATCACTTCTTCCTGTTTCCCTGCTCTCTCCCAATTTGAGATTTTCACTAAGTTGAAGGCCCTGACTGGGCTGCATACATTTTCCCAGCTGACTGACAGAAAGAAGAGCACAGTGAATAATACTCTTCCATTTCATTGTCAATATGTCTGTTTGTGTCAGAATGATTTGAAATTGAAATGGAATTTCAAAAGATGAAAATTTCCACCTTTATTGGGGATGAGCAAATGTAAAACTTCTCTAATTAGTTAATTTTATGTTCTGAAAACGTTCCATTAAAAAAAAGACAATAAGGGAAATATTTTCTTCTTGTTGTTTTTAATTAAGACTTCTAGTTTTGTAATTGAACAAACAAAAGAGACTCTTATTGTGTCTAGATGGAAGGTAAAATGCTATACCAGGAAATGGCCACTCTCAGGCTGGCTAATTCTCATGCTCTTTCCCAGAACACTGATTACTGGACATTACTTGAGACAGCTTTTTGAGTTATATACCCTTTCCATCTGACAAGCTTAGCAATTATTGCATTCCTATTTATTTTCCCCTAAGAAGATGACATTTTGCACATACCTAGAGTACAATGCAGCCTTCAGACAACTTGATGGAAAAAATTATACTTATTGCTAATACATTTAAACTGATGATAAAAATATTTTAAGCTAGTGATGCTTTGCACATATAGCTCTTGCTAAGCGATCAGAAATTAACCGAGTGAAGAGAAGCCAGTTTGTAAAACTCACCCTGAAGTAAGTGAACCACTACTTGCATGAATGATCACTGAGTTTTCTCTCTCACTGCATCAAATAATTGCCTGTGAAAACTCATTATTTTGTAAGCAGAGGACAGGGACACAGGATAAATTTATGCTACAGGCATATCTTCAGTATCAGATTTGTCATATGCCACTATATGGGAAAACATACAGTCTTACCTCAGTTCAGATTTATTTTCATATGGCATTTAGCCACAATGAGCAGTTTCTTTGACGTACTTGAGATATTAAGGATCCCGTCCTAATTCCAGCTGAGTATTTTTGTGAACCTCTAAACATATGGCTTTGTGGTTATGTTGGAAATTTTCAAGAAAGTGTAGGTGTGTGTTTGGAGCTGGAAGCTGACCCATTGTGTAGTACGGCAAAAGGGCTCTATTATTTTTCTGTACTGGTGCCTGCAGATGAACTGTTCTATCATATTAAGCTGGTTAGCTGATTAGAAAATCTATTTCAGAATAATAATCTCAGCTAGATATCTGTTAACTCCTTCTTCCTTTAGATACTCTCTTAATGCCATTCACAAGAATTTTTGTGGAACAAAAAGTAGCACACGTATATTAGGTTTCTGGGGGGAAATACAGTCTATTGCAACAAATGTGGTTTTTCTCCTCTAAATACTCCTCAGGCAGTGTGATCTTACTCAGCTCTGAAAGAGATATTTTGCAATAGGGTGGAGGTCAAGAGAAGAATGCAAGTGAGCAGGGGGAAATAAAGAGGGAGAGGATATTTATGGATAAGCCAAGGGAGCAGTGCCTGCTAAACGTAAAAGATCCATGGGAAATCAAGGTCTGATTGTAGGGTATCTGTGCAAGGATTTGTTCCCACCCTTACTTTACTCCTGACAGCAGAAACTCAAGAGCTTTGCTGTTAATGGTTTCTCCAGCATTTAACTTAAGTGACTGTCCCTAGGCTCACTCCTTCTTCAAGCTGACAGCCTCTCAACCTGCTTAATACCAGCCATGCTGCATTCAAGAGGAGGCACTCCTGGGACCTTGTAACCTGCTATGTAAGCTCTGTTCCTACTCCTGCTGTTCTCAGGGACTTAGAGCTTCTCTCTGTGTTCCTACATTTCCCTCCAAGCAGTGCAGCAGAAAGAGCTTATGACTAATTCCATTAATGCTACTGGAATAACATATAGAAATGCAAATAATTGCAGGCAAATCACAGTAATAGTGGGTCTCTTTCTCTTAAATGGAGTATGCTATTTTTATTAGTAGACTTATCATATTTTTTTCTAGAAAAAAATGCAATTAACAAAAGAATAATTTCATCTAGATGCACAGAAAGAACATATATTTAATAACAAGCAGCCACCTGTCGTGTGCTTTAAATTAGCAGCTAATGCAGTCTCAGCAAAGATTGTCTCACAGTCACAGGACAGCTGTGTTAGCCTCTGCTTTGTCCTGAAAACAGCTTAATACCCCTCATGTTACTTCTTTATGCCAGCTCCTCTTTTCTCCATGTACGCTAAAAAAGGTCTTTTTACATTCATTAATCTTTCCCATTATAGAGTAATAATTCATGTAAGTCAGTTCACAGTCTTCCGTGGTTACACTTATTCAGAAAGGTATACCTAATTTTTCCTGGGACTTCTTCAGTTCTGCTCTTGCAGAGTTCAATCTTAATGCACTTCCTGCTCATTTGGACCTTCTTGCTGTTTCTTGGCCTTTAACATTCAAATAGCTTCTCCCTAAGATTTCCCCTTTTAGGTTTATCCCTGCATCTGAGGAATGCCCTGCCTTTCAGTTTTGAGCTCACTTAACATTCTGCTTATAGCTGTTGTCTCAAATTTCTTTTTGCCAAGTTGATCTGGACTACTTCCAAACCAGTTCCTGTCATTTTCATGCACTGAAGCTGCTGTCTGAAATGCCTCTAACAGTGTCTTGCAACCCATACTCCTTCCTTCTCCTTGTCCTCCCTGCTGATTTTCAACATTCTTGCTCAATCTTTCCTTAAACTGGATGTCCTTTAGCTATTTTTAACTCATTTGTCTTCTGATTGACTGTCTTTAAGCATTTATTTATTACTTGTTTCTGTGGACTACTCTCTTTATTATGCATTACATTCTTCCAGCATCCTACACATTGCCAGCTTGCTTCTGTGTCTCTTTCTTTTCCTCAGGTAATGATAATGTTAAGAAAAGATCTCTCATTTTCATCCCAAAGATTTGCAGCTCATATTTTAGACTTCTTGTGCCTTATTCTTTGTTCAAGACTGCATGTATTTAATCATATCTATTTAATTTTTAAATCTGTGTTCTTCTTTAGCAGTTTCCTGTTCCTATTGATGTCAACACTATCACTCTGCAGCTGGTACCTGCAACAGAAAGACTGTTTGGTCTCCCATCTCTCTCTGAACCATGATCAATGATAATAAGTTTTGAAAGTTGAACAATCTTAATTAAAAATTACATGCCCCACAGAACTATATAGTCTAGACCTTCACAAAATAAGGCAAAAATAATAGAAAAAAAAATTATCCCAGTAATGCATTTTATTCAGGAAGTGACTATGAATTTTTTGAAGAAAAGTCCTGTGGTACATTGGCTGGGAAAGCTTGCCAGAATAGCTCTAGTGCTATATGTTTACTGGCAAACCCAATAATGCAATGCATTATTTTTTAATATTTATAAATCTGATATTTTGTTTTATGTTTGCCCAGTTCAAAAATTCTTATTCAGGCTATGAGGTTCCATGTATGTCTCTCCTGTTGATCTCTGCAAAATATAATTGTCCAGGGAGACTCTCTTTTCAGTTTCTTTATTCAAATTTTGCTTCTGTTGAACCAAATTCAGTAATGTCATAGAAAGTGTTTATTTAGTGGACTAGTGTCACTGAAAGCTGTGACAGCACAGTTGACTCAGCTGAAGCCAGCAGCCCAACGCAGCATTCCTTGTCCTCCACACAACCCCAGCCCCCAGGTTTTTTTGTGACCTCTCTACCTCTTAAGATTTGTTTTCCTTGCCAACTACCAAGTATAAAATTAATCTGAGATAAAATACAAACTCAACATCATACCAAGACAAAATGAAAGCATATGCTAAGACAGAAGAATCACAAAAAAAAGATTAATGGGACAAACACTGTGGAGGTGATCAAGTTGGCTTTACACGTTTATCAGACAGCCACAAGTTCAAAGGTCACTGCTTCTATGGCCACCGTCACACAGGTACTGGTAATCAAAAAAACACTGTAGTAAGATCATCTTTGTGTAAATACCAGTGAGCAATGAGAGGAAGAACAGTCAATCTGGTGAGTAAGTGGCAGGTTCTTCTTTCAAAGAGAAATTTGCTTAAAGAGTTAAATGTCTTAAAAGACATTTCACAATCTGACCTTTGGGATTTATTTTTTTTTTCACTATTGCTTCTGCAATTGAACACTAAACTCCAAGAAAAACCAAGCTTGGTAGTAATTATTGTGCTCTGGATTTGCTACATATTCAAAACAAAAGCACGCATGAAACCTCACTGTGTTGAGTTTTTATTTGTTAGTTTCTTTTACCAGGAATAAATTAAAACATTCCCCCCACTATGACTGCCCCTCCAACCCCTCACCCCAAACCAACCAACCAAAAAAATAACGAGAGCCAAACACTTGTTACTTCTTTTAATTTGTTAGAATATATACTCACAGTAAAAAACTTCCAGTGAAAAAAAATTTCCTTCTACTACATTGTGTCCAACATAAAAACCAGGTTCAGAGAAACTTTCTCAAGCTGGAGAAATAGCTAAACTAATACTTCTAGAATTGCAAATTCTAGTCACAGACCAAAACTCTGACCTATGAAGAAGACATTTGTATTGCTTTACAGGATTGCTTTTGAGGGAAGGTAACTTAATACCTAATGCTTTGCACTGGGATGCAAGGGCTATGACTATACCAAAAAATAAGCAGACCCAGACACTTCAGCACTATCCTGTGACCATTAGTTCTGCTTAAAAGCATGCCATGCTCCTCAGCTCAGTTTCTGCTACATGCCAACAAGCACTGGTAATGTTTGAGCACTGTCCAGGAAATTGCATGATCCATGGATCTTTCCCAAGAGGTCATGGAGACTGGTTGATAAGACAGCTTAGCTGTGAAGATGTGCTCTGTTTCATGCCACTCCCACTTAGAGACAAGTAATGGGCCTTGAACATTTTACTAATATAGTTGAAACTGAATTTCTGACTTTCATATTTTCATTTGGTCTCTTAGGTTACTTTGCACAGAGTATTTAAATTGTTTAACCTGCTCTTTGGTTTCTTCAGACTGATAAGTAATACTGGCACATGGAGACCTCCTGATTTTAATCACAGAGAAGTAGAGCGTGGATTCATTTCAGCTTAAAACTTACAAGACTAGAAAGATATTTACATCATAGCACTAAAAGAAGAAGTTTTACTCTGCTTACTTGCACTTTAAAATTGTATTTAAAATTGTATTTAAAATTGTATCCTCTCCATTTACTATTTTTCTATATTTTAATGGATGAGAGAGGACAACAGGCTTTTGGTTTTAAAGAGGGAAGAGGAATATTTCATATGTAACAGTGAAGAGAGGTGATCACCTTCTGGTTTCCATTATCCATTTTTGTATTTTTTAAGTTCTGATTGTCATTATTTCCATGACTAAAGAAAAGCATTTCATAATAGTGAAAAAAATTGTGAAAATGCTTCCACTGTGATTTACGTGTTGAAGGTTTTACAGCTTCATCTGCTGGTGTTATTTGTAAGATGAACCTTTCTCTCAAATAAATAGCAAAATGCTTTGCTTCTGGGGTGAGATCATCTTAAGATCCACACAGCCCCTGGGAATTCAAGAGTCACAGATGTAGCATTTAGATGACGTAAAAATTCCCTAATTAGAGAAACAAAAGTTAGATGCATGCACCCAGCAGTCTTCCTTTTGCTCTCTTCTGGAGAAGACATAGAAAAGAAAATGCCTAATTCCTACTAAGTCATGTGAATCCATCCAAGGAGAAAATGCAAACCCATGCTAAGCCTCATTGGATAACTCAGACACCAGACTACAGAGAGAAGAATAATATCTTATTAATCAGTGCAACGAATTGCATGAAAAACAGTGTGGTATGTACAAATATGCTTCACTGAAAAGATTCGTTAAACTTGAGATATATAAAAGATGATGTATTCTATAGTCATCATTTAAATAAATATAAGTAATTGTAATCTAAATTTTTGACTATCTGAATTTCGTACTACCAAAGATTTCTGTCACAGTAACAATGTCTGTAGGACATAAGAATTTCTTAAACTGAAAGCTTAAGAGCACAATTATGTTTTGAACTGGCTTTTCCTATGGAAAGACACTTCAGAATCATTCTCCATTTTGCATATATTTGTCTCTTTCCAGTAACTTTTTACTGAAAAGTCTACCTGTCAGTTGTCTAATGTAATACCAGGTGCAATGTCAGTGAAATTTGACAGAGGACTAGAGATCTCAGAAACATTAAATTTACAGTCAAAAGTAAGAAGCAGAAAGAAGAAATTGATGTTATGGATGCAGCAAAAGGGGGAAGAATTCAGGCTGTGAGGAAAAAGAAAATAATTTTGATTTTATTAGGACTGCAGGAGCAAATAACAGCAAAAATTCTGGAACTTTCCAACTTCCAATATCTGAGCTTTAAATCTGCACAATCATACTTGTAGAGGTGTAATATCCTTGTACTCTGTTTTCACTCCCTTTTGTAGTAGACATACTCTATTAATAAATCCTTATCTTACTTCACTTCATCATTTGTATCAAGGCATATTTTAAGGGTCCAAACTTGGCTTTAGGTTCTTCAAACCTACTTTTATATTTTACAGCTGTTCTTTTATTTCTGAATTGTATTAATTTTCCCATTCCAAGTATTTGGTAATGTGTTTAATGGAAAGACATACAGGACACAGGATATTTTGTTGTGATTTTTTTTTTTTTAATCCTCAGAAAACAGAAAACCATTCATTTTTCATACCTAAAAATGTTTAATCCTAATAAGTGATCAACATTGCTACTGCCAAAAATTCCTGAGGAACAACCACGCATCTGGTAGCAATAGAAAAATAGAGGACCCATCAAACTCCAGTTATAAGGAGATTTCTATGCTCAACAGAAGTGAGAGCCTCAAGAATCTGTGTTCTGTGTCCTGCCTAAGACTTAAATGATTAAGACTATGTCCATTCTGGCATATGTTTGTCCCACCTTTATTTAAAGATGGCCAGTAATGGAGACATTGTACTTTGTTATTAATAACCTGAGAATGTTTTATTAATACAGCATTTGAATATTTTTCTTGTGCACAAATCTTGGTCCTTTTGACTGTGGAGGCAAAAAACTGATTTTTCTTTTCTCTTTGTAGTAAACTGTATCTGCACACACAGACGCAAGTATGTTCATGCAAAAACAATTTATAACTGTATATAAATATGCTGATATGCTTCCATCCACCCTTGTTTCTTCACTTTCTAAGCCTTACTCTTGGCTTAAGGTAAGCTAGGTCATTCAATATTTCCTTTCAAAGTAGTTGTGATTTTTAGATTTGTAATTGGTTTTGTTTGTCTCCTTTGGCCAACATTTTGCTTGAAATGAATGTCCAATACTCTGCTCCATAACCCAGCTGGAGTCTTGCCAACTCTGAACAGGACTGTTTTGTACTTTTACTTGCTTGTCAAATTCACATACACTGTCTGCATTTTTTTGCGACGGACTGATACTTTTGGCACATGTTCAGATTAGGATCCCCTATAGCCTCTTTTTTCTTTCCCTTTTTTTTTTTTTTTTTTTTTTTCCTGATTAACTGTTACCTAATGAAATCTCAAGTTTGCTTTATTCTTTATTTGTGGAGCTGATTACTGCTGCTGTATTTGTTATCTATTCCATCTGTCCATATATTTCGTCACTAATTGCTCCTTCCCCCCCCCGCCTCTATTTTTCATGAATATTTTGAATTCTGCTCTTGTCCTCCAGAGCATTCTCAGGTTTTTGTCACCTAAAAATATAACTACATATTAAGGAAATCATTGATTGGCATTAGGCTGAGAAAAAAACCTGCACAACCTCACTCAATATATTATTCTGCTTCAAAGTGAATTGATAGCTGTTCCATGAGGAGGGTAACCCAGCAATTTTGGTTAATAAAATTAATTGAATTTCAAACACTGCGTGTGCCCCTGGTTAGCAATGACACTACAACATGGAGACTGTAAAATCAAAATGTCTACCACTTCTCTCTTGTTATGGATGAATTCCTGGCAGCTCTTCAATTTCTTCCAGCGCCCTGTGTCAGTGGCCTCACATGCTTGCAGATGTCTCACTTGTCTCAGCGGTCTCTAATCTCCCCTTCCTGTATCCTAGACCATGATCCTACCTCCCAGCTACTCAAATTAACTGTCCCAGCTGCCAACTCATTGTTGACCTTTTCTCATTAAGCACCTCAGCCTATTGAGGTTGTGTCCTGACCATTGCCAGGACACAGGGCAACTGGGGAATTGTTCCAAGTCATGGAACAATAGTGAATTGCACATGGCAAGGTTGACAATGCTTACTTAGTCCTTCTTCACCTTAGGAAAAGACTGAAAGGTCTTAGAAATGCATGTTTCACAGGCTGGATAACATGTTTCTGTGGCGCAAATGGCATAAACAAATTCTTAAGAATATGAAGATCCATTTAGAAAACATTTCCAAATTGCAGTGAATGTTTCCCTGAGTGTGCATGCATCCCGAAACAAATAATCAGAAAAGTGAACTCCTCTGTTTCTATTTAGCTGATTGGAATATCAGCTTTGAAGCCCAATGATGGCATGTTCATGGAATGAGACCAAAAGATGGAATTTAAACCAATTTGTCTTGGAAACTAAGGTTTCAAATTGTGGAAAAGAGCAGAGGAAATTATAAGAAGAGGTAGAGAAAAAATAAGCTAATAATCAGAAATGGGCAGAGAAGGGGCAGATTTTTTCAGAGTTACAAATGTGACAAGAAAACATTTTGAAAATTAAATGAAAGACTGTCCAGGAGTTCTATGTCAACTTTCTATTCATGTCAGTGGGTGTTGTGACCCCTGCGTTGCAGACAGTACATAGTCCTGAATTTATACCTCCTGCTACAAAAAATTGTACTTTGATATTGCCAAGCACAGTAAGTATGTGAAACTTGTGAGCCAGTTAAGAAACAGAACAAGTGAACCTGATTTTTAAGATGTCTAAAAGTAAATAGCCATTTTCCTTTCTTGCTGCTTTTAGAATCTGTGAGGTCAAGCTGGGTCGTGTTCTCAGACTGTTCTGCACCCGTGGGGACCGGAGTGTTTTTTTGGCTGGTGCTGAAATTCCCGCATGGATACTTGACTCCAGAAGGGGGAGCTTCAGCAGGCAGAATTACAGTAAAGTCCATTTCCAGTGAAATATTTAAGTAGCTGCTATCTTACAGATAGATTTTATACTTTTCATCAAAGCAAAGACGGAATTTGGTCTGATCAGAACATAGATAATCCTCCAGCACTTTTCTGTCTCCACTAATTATTGTCATTTTTTTAAATGAAAAAGACAAATAATATAATCTTAAATCGTCTTGAAAACAACTATACTTAAAATTAGACACATGCTTAAGTAAATTAGACCTAGAACTATAACAGCTTGCATTGTTCTAATAGCTTTCTGTGTGACTGTCTGAAAACAAAGAAGGAACTGGCTGCTTTCCATTCAGGCTAGGTAAGGAAGAAATACATGCACTTTTGTTTATTGATACCTTAAATAATGAATAGGGACTACAGGTTTAGATATCTGATAGGGTATTTTATTAATTTGGGTTTCTCAGGAGGCCAGTATAAATACACAATTGTTAGGAACAAACTAACCTGCAGGTGTATTTATGTGTTTTTATGTGCACAAGGGCGTTAAATCTGAAAGAAAGCAGAAAAGAGTTTGAAGACAGAAGAGGGCAAAGATATGCTTATAATTAAACCCTTGGTGAAATCCAGTAATAGTTTTTTGGGGAAAAAATGCTGATTAAGAATATGGGAGTCAAGAAAACAAATAGTGAATCACTTGTACCAAGGATAAAATATTTTGAGTTCCTACAGTTCAGCCTTAAGGTAGAGATTGTCCTATAGCTTCCAGAGTAACAAGGCAGCTGACACATTCCATGCTCTTGCACAGCTTATGCTTTGCACAAATCCTCTGAGTTCCTTGGAGAGCTTGAAAAGCTGGCACTTGGTACCTGCAGAACTATCTCACTCTCAAGCAATGACTGCAAAGCAGTATGTTCTGGATGTCTCCGTCTCAGTTTGGATGTTAAAATCATTAAAATATTTACTACCTAAGCCAAGAGAATTTTAAAAACTATATCCTAGAGACATTTAGAAGACAAAAAGTCCAGACATTGATTTATCCCAAATTTTATCCTTCCTGGCTGCCAGTTCATTAAAGTTTAATAGCTAGTACTTTAGTTATCAAATATAGCTGAGCATTTTCAAGGGTTGGCCAGCAAGGCTTCCAGCTCCTTTTTTTTCCCTCCAGCTAAACAGAGGCAAAAGTATATAAAAATTGTCTAAAAAGTTTATTTAGAAGAAAGTCATAATATCAGACACACTGTGACCTGGTTCAAGGATTTCAGTCTTTTAAAATTGTGATAGACTGTAATACTCAGAAAGTATTCATTTATAAATCTGGTCACTAATATAATTTATGATATATGCAATGGTTTAATTTACAACTCTTTAAAGCAATTGCATTTTTATAGGTATTCAAAATTGGCAATAAGTCAAAGAGTAGCACTTTCCAAAGTACTACTTCAAATAATATCAGATCAGTTTTGGATATATTATGAAAAAATTAGAAAATTAATAACTAAGTAAAGTAGAATTCAACAATGAAATAATGGTTTAAGAGACTGAAAAAGTCTTTTATAAACTACGTAGGGTACAATCACTTCCTCTGGAAAAGATAATTCCAGTCAAAGGCAAACGTAAAATTATTCTCTTTTTAGTTCTCTTTCTATCCTCTTGTTCTTACTCATTATGTGTCCAGCATAAAGCCCATTAATATTTGTGTTATTCTTTCTGTGGTTTGAATGGACTTCAGAGCACAAACTCCCTTCCATTTCCAATATTTAACCACATCTGCATTTTATTTGCTGTTATAAAATGTATCCTTAGCTTTATGCTTCAGTTTCCAGGTTCTTGATATTTTTTGCATAATAAATTTAAGCCTTTGGGCAATAAACTTCTTTTTCTTAGTTATTTTTTTTAATGGACTGCTTAGATCTATTTGTTGTCCCTTAGGGTTCACAGTTTGCCCATTTTATATTCACCTGCATGTTAAAAGGCCATTAGTATTATCTATTTGCTCCAAGTGAATTCAGTAGCCTATGTTTGGCTTTCAGAAAAGCATCCATCCGAAGATGTCAGAGAATGCAGAAGTTGTGACTCCTCTGTTGGTCTGTTGTCTTAGGCATGTAAACACTGTTAAAACATGCCTAGGCTCCATGCCTCTTCCTACAAGTCTGCACAGTCACTAAGTAGATTACAGCTTTTAGAAAAGAAATAAAACTAAGAATACTTGATCAGGAATTGAATGAGCAACTCAAAGTCCAACCTAAGAAGTGTGGCTCAGGTGGGTGTCAACATTTCAGAGTTCTGAAGATACTATGTAGTACATCTCCAGATTTCATTCACTAATTCTCCTGGTACTTAAAGCAATGTATTCACTCATAAAAGAACTTTCTCCATTATATCCTATAAAATACATAAATTATGATAGATAACTGACACTTTTAAAATGCATGAAAATCCTGAAAATCCAATTAAGTGTTTTCTTTTTCTGAGAAAGTTTGTGGAAATATAGATTCAAATGGGAAAAAAAGAATAACACTGATTTAAGCAGTTAAAATCCACCAAGTTCATTGAGATTCGGAACCCAAACTTGCATACAAGTTTTGTTTTCATAGTATTAGTATTATCGTAAAATGTTTTTATATTTATTGGCAATGTGAAGCAAATGTGCATATTTTTACGATTTTTAATTCATTAATTTGGAGGATCACCTATGAAAATAGCGAAAAAGATAAACAACCACTTCCAATGCCTCTGTACTTCCAGTCAACCATTACAAGTTGTCAAACTTAAAATTTAAAAGAAAGCATAGCATTTGGAAGGAGAAAAGCAGAAATGTCTATTAGGCTTAGAATCTAAACTTAACATAATGACAAAGAGTACAAAATTATTCTATACTAAACATAGCAGAAACATGTGACAAAGATGTATTTATATCTTAAAATCGTACAAAAAATCAGTAAGCATCAAGTGTTCTTCTGAATTCGTTTTCCAAAACAAAATCCTGCTATTTTGAGCATGTGTCATCCATGCATGCCCACATATGAACATGTGTACACACACACACTCTCTCTCTCTCTCTTCCAATTATTTTACTTTTAATTTTTATTCCATAAAAGGTTTTAGGTAACTCCTTTAGTAGTTACTGAGGACAAATGAGGAAGCAAAAAATTACCTGTTTTGACTCCACAAATACTTTATTTTTTTTAAAAAAATAAAATTCCCCTACTTTATTTTTTTGCACAGTGGTGAAGTTAGATTAGGTATTTCAGAAACATGTATGAAATGCACCTGTTTCTGGAATCCATATTCCTTGAAACTTAATATAAATGCCAAACTTCTTGCCCCTTTCTCAGTTTGTTCACACTCTGAGCTGTTAAATGCTCACAGCTCACAGTGGTAAGACCCCATTCAGTATGAGAAACTTAAACTGTAGCATCTTCGTACATATTCAGTCCATACGAGGTTGGAGATCTAGGAGTGAACATATATAATCATTTTGTTTGCCTGACTTTGGTCAAGTGACATTGCCAGAGGGAAACAAGGTTTTTAATACAGAAATTGTCCTATCTGTACTACTAGGAACAATAAGCTTTGGACTGTGCTAAGATATAGCCTATACTCAAAGGCCTTGTAAGTTAATCATACATGCAAAAAAGCATGGACACCATGCCAGTTTTGTCCAAATAAAGGAATTGATCAGTCCCTCAAAAACAAGGCTACAAGATGAAACAATGGAAAAAGGGAGGCATGGTGATTTTGGTGGTGACCAACAAGCATGGAATGCATGTCTGCATGTGAGATCCTACTCCCCATAATTAATTTGAAAAAAATATCTAAAAGTCACATTAATATCCTAAAAGCATACTAGTCCTGTATTATGAGTGTTTAGGCAAGGACTCCATAACAGGTGTTAAAAAATCTGCTGAATGCCTGCAGAGAAGCTCACTATTGCCAGTTTGTTAATGAACAGCTCCTAGTATTTCATATCTAGTCCCTTGTATTAAGTCTACTCGAGATAATTTAGGTAATCTTCATTCAAAGCTACTTAGACAACTTATTTTACAGAAAATATGTTGAAATAAAAACAACAGAAAATTTTCAAAATATGACATATTTTTTCCTTCCACCATATCCTGTATACCAAAACTTCTCATAAATTGCCTTAAATAGAACAAAAATATCTCTGCTGTCTGAAGGGTGCTCATAAAGTCTTTGAAATGGAAATTATGTTTTCTGGAAGGACAGTTTAAGTTAAAAGGTACAAAACTGAGTAATAAATAACAGAAAGCAGGAAGTTGGATAGAGGTGGAACTCTGAAGGTCTTAGACATGTGAAGACAGTGGAACGTGAACATGAAAGCCTGTCACATGGAAATGTCAGCCTTTTATAGCCACTTTACATTTTATCTAAACTGTTGCAAATAACTGTTTTAGTACAGGACAACAGTGAGTTGAACCTATATTACATAACCATTTGGAAAATAATCCTGAAAATTGGTTGGACCTGATTCATCATTCCTAATTTTCTTTTTTAAATATATATATTTCCCTAAACAGTTAAAATTCCTTTAGAGAAAGACTTCACTTCCAGTAGTTTACTAACATTTCAGTGTAGAGAATACACACTTTGATATTTCTGAAGCAAAACTTTTCTGATCTTTTTTTTTGAGATTTTTTTAAGCTTATGTGATGTAAAAAACCCACACATTGCAACTAAACGCTGATTTTACAAAAATGAAAATTTCAACGGATCTATTATTTGAAACAAATTCAAATAATATTATAAAAGCATGTTAAATATTGATTGACAATGCGGGTCTACTAGCTGAACAAAATACTGAAATTATAATGATATTTTGCATTGAACCTGATCAGACACTTTATGTGTAAAGAAACATGTACACATACCTGGACGTACTACTTCTTTGATTTAATTTGATAAGGAAGGAGGGAAGGAGAGGAGAGAAGAAGGGGAAAAACATCTTAGTTCTGTTGAATGACAGGGAATTATTCTGAACACCTTTGCCTTGTTATTGCTCAGTTCCACTGGAGGTACAACAGTTGTAGCACATCTACTCAATCCCACAAAATCCAAGGGGATCAACTTACTGTTTTCACAGCTGCAGGGTATTAAATAATGACTGTACCCAATTCTGTGATCATTGCACTGTGTTTAGCCATACACCAAGAGGTGTTAGCTCTACTGCTGGAAAGGACCTCTCTTTCGTCTAGGCTGTTGGATGCTGATGAGTACACATCTTGGTCTCCTATCTGCACATCAGTGGTAAGTGCCTCTTATTGACCATTACTAACCTCTTTTAGGCTTTTCTCTCTCATACACACATAAACATTGTCACACACACATGAAAGGTAATTTCCCTTTTTGGAAGCCCTGCTAAGCTTTCCTTTTGTTGTTTGTTTTTTTTGGCGGGGGAGATTTTTGGTTGTGGTTTTCATTGTGTGTGGGTTTTTTTGTGTGTGTTTGGGTTTTTTTTTTGGTGTTGTTTTGGTTTGGGGTCTTGTTGTTGTTGTTTATATTTATTTGTTGTTCTTTTGTGTGTTTTTATGTTCTCCTAAAGGTTCCTACGTGTAAAACCTTCCAAATTTGACCAGCACTGAGGGTAAAGGCAAAAGCTGTGCTCTAAACAGGCATTAATGAATAAACCAGCAATGGACTGATATTCATTCTTAAGTACTCTGTCTCACTGAGAAATTGCTGAAGAGTTATGTTGAGTTTTAGGTGCCTTTTTTCCTTTATTATAAACTGCTAGAAGGGGCAAAAGCCACCCTTTCAGTTATTAGCAACAGTTCAAGTTGTTCATTTGATACCCAATTACTTTGGCACTCAGGAAACCCTATTCAATCTGGGCGGTTCAGTGTGAAAAGCCGACAAGGAATGTAAAGAAAAGTCAGGATAGTTGTTATCCAGCTGCATTCCAGGCTTTATAACACCATGTGAAAATACCTGCAGCACTGGAATCAGGACTGAAAATCCCTAGGTTGCCTTCTTTACATTTTCCTGAACATATTGATAGTGGAGCATATAGTCGACATGCAGCTCCCTTTTTTCAGTTAAACACTTGCCTTACCTAATTTCAGCAATTCCTATGATCCTTTCCTTCCAGTATTTCTGGGAAATAGCACTGATGATAAAGGGCACTTTTGTGGCTTGCTGCTAGCATGCCACCAGACTAGTGGAACTACAGAATAAGTTGCCTGTATTGAAATAATTACACAAAACTCAATTTGTACCTGATTTAATTTAGTCTTGGAAAAGTTGAGACTGCAGTCAAATCACATTTGTTTTCCACTTAATTTTCTATTTCATTACCAACCATGTGTTCTAATCTATAAAAATAAAAAGGCAACCTTTAGAACAGACATGGATTAAGAATTGCCCACAATGGGAACTCCTGTAACTCTTTTTATTCAAGAGTTCTCATTCACGTTTTATGGTCCTCAAGGAAAGCATTTGTCTAAATGAAGAAATATGTTCAAGTACAAGAACAGAATTGAAATGAGGTACATCTGTATTTGTCAGTTTGGGGAATCTACATTAAGTTCGTAAGTTCTTGGGGGGAGTATTCATATCCCCAAATCATCAGTGCATATAGGAACTGCTGCAACTGTCAGTATTGGGGCACCTGTATCACAGGTCAAGGATGATAAGGAGCAGTTAATCATAGTCATCATCTGACTGCATAAGCAATATTTGCACCAGAAAGGATGACAATTTTGAACAAATCTGTAGGCAGAAAGGAATCTTTCCTGAGGAAAGATGGACATAGAAGAATGTAGCTAAGCGAAACGATGACATTTTTGTCAGTATATTTTACCTATATATTACTTTTTGTTTTAAGTAAAAGTACATTGGTTTAGTATCTTGAGTGCTATGTGTGGATGAGAAATTGTGGCTGTCATATGTCCTTGGGTATTCACAGGGAGTAGTCATAAAGGTGCAGTTCTGGGAAAGGTTTGTTTAGCTGATTTGAAGATCTAGGGAAAGTACAATATGCTGTGCTAGACAGTGGTGTCTCAGGTGGTGAGGTGACAGCTTCATTTCTACAGAGAGCTCAGAGACAAGCTTTTCTCAGAATGGGTGTTTTAGGAAAAAGGAGGAGAACCTGCACAGACCAAGAGAAACACAAGAGTAGCCAAGACACAGTGAAGCAGCAGCCACAAACACAATCTTGATGAACTACAGATTTCTTCCTGGCTGGATGTGGAGGAGTGTACCCTAATAGACCTTTATAAAAAAGAGGCAGAGAAATTGGATTAGGAGTAACAGACCAGTACAGATTTTGATGGTATTTTAGGTGGCTGGTGTGATAATATATGGAGATGGATATTTCAGCAGCATGGAAGCTTTAGAAAAAAATCCCTTTTTAATGCACAGAATGCCTACTGGGGGCTTCTTGGGGGTGATCTCATTTGGATCTCTGGATACTGCATAACAGATTCAAAGGACTTGTGTTCTATGTAAAGTTTATGTTCCAGTGTTCCCAGTTTTGTCAATCAGGACTTCATAAAGTGGTTGACAAGTTGGGGCAACAAGATTTTTCTCAGGCAATATCTAAGAAATAATGATTGACAGTGTCCTTTGAATAACTGGAAGTTGTGTCCTCTGTTTTTGAATGAGGAAGATTTCATGGTGAAACCTTAACAACTTTGTAGGTGTCTCTACTAAGTGAGTTGGATTCAGCTGCCCGTGGTAGTGGATTATTAAAAATCCATTGCAGGGGCAGGGACACATCTCAACAGAGCTGGCTCAGATTTCCATAGGAAAAGTAAGAAAGGAACCACTTGAATCAATAGATACATCTCCACACTTGTTAATGGAACAGTCATTTATTGCTCAGTGCCAGGAAGCCAGGCCACCCCCTCTCAATTTCAATGGTGTAAAGAGCTGGAGAGCCAGAATTGGCCCCCGCAGCCTTTTGGCCCATCTCAGCTGTCACTCCTTCAGGCAAAGCTTGTGCACAGTATGAGGGTTAAGACAGCCCACCAGTACCTACCATGAAGGAGTCTGCAAGCAGTTACAGTATTTTGGAGGGCAGAAGAGTTTAACAATATGGACATGGGGCATTTTGTGTCAGCTAACATCAGTGCTAAAGAGTGTTCTTGGCCATTTCTAATTTACATGTATAAACACAGCAAACAAGGACATTTCTTCTCTTACAAGGAGACACCATGACTTGTAACTTCTATAAATGCACTTTCAATTTCTGTCATCTCAAAATTAACTGATTTTTTGACTCCTCCACTGCTGTGAAAAGCTGTTCTAGGATCCAGATGGGTTACAGCAAGCAGGGCTCATCTCCCACTTCCAGATTGCTTAATGGTGTTGGTTACTTTATGCCAGCATTTTTTTTTTGCCAGAAGTTATTTTCCATGTAACTGGCACTTTTCCTTCCATTGTCTTTATCTTTTTACACATCTGGCATATGTGTGCAGCAGTAACACCTGCACTGTGACTATGAATGCAGATAAATACTCAAGATGTTAGCACGTAGCTGCCTCTGGAAAACTGGCCTCTGTAACTGCCAGTTCTCAACTATACAAAAAATATAGTATTGTCACGGTTTGTAAAAATAAACTCACTTGTTCTCTTAAAGAATTGGACTGTATTCTTACTCTGTGCTTATATATGCATTTTTTAAAAGTAGAATCCTGATTATTTTTTTTAAAACTTATGAAAGTTCATGACCGGTATCCATCTGCTGTACATAGGAAAATAAAACTCACTGAACATTATTATCGCTGTCTATTTTAGTTGTATATTTCAGAGAAAAAATAAGTAGAGCATGGACTATAGCTTTGTCTCTGTGAAAATAAATTTATAAATTAAATCACACTTTTAGCTCACTGATAAGTTCTGAAAAGTGTAATTCTACAGATTTTTTTAAAAATATCATTGAAAAGGTATTAGAGATGAACATACTGGGATTCAACAGACAAAATTTTGAAAACAATGCACAATTTGTTATATTAATTAAATCCTTTATTTGGATTGGTCTAACACATTGCATGGAATTTTTGTGCAATATGAATACTCATAGCCTACACATACAGCTCTTGAGAATGTAAGAGAAATGTATTTCTGACATGGAGTTCTATTAAACAGTTGCAGTATAGAAAGTTTCATAGTCCCTTTTCTCTTCAGTAGGAATATATAATAGGGTTTGATTGTGTGAATACTTATATGTATAAATGAATAAAAAGTACTTATGAGTACAAGTTTCAGCTAGTTTCATGGTACGATAACAGTGTAAGTGAAGGCAGAATTTTCCCATTAATAAAGAGAAATTGATAAAAGCATGATGGCATTTCATTTAAAAATCTGAATTCAGCATAATTCTCCTATCTTCTCATTATCACAGAAGATTAGGAACACTACGTTCTCTGCACGAGCTACATCTGCATATTGTGCTGCACATAATTTTTACCCTGTTACATACTCTCTAAATTAACATTTATTTATTTATTTAAAATTATAAAAGCCCCCAACTAAACACCATCAGCCAATGAAACAAAGCCTGACTGACTGCTGCAGGATTTTTCAAATCAGAATTGTTTAGTGACTTTAGCTTCATCTGTCCTTTCACAGCTCTCCCAAGAGGGAAATAAAATAAGACTGGCCTTTACCACACATAAAATTGTTTTGTAGGGATGGATGATAAGATCTGATCAAACCAGTCCTTCTGATTTCTCCAGAACACTGCAGTGATGTTTATTTTAAAAACGGGCTTCTCATCCATTCCTCTTACAAAATGTAGAGTTGAGCTTCTTAATGAAATGCATTTTACATTAGATACACCATCTAAACAATTCCTGGAGCGGAGAGAGATCTCAGCACTTGCAGTCCTAATTAACCTGTGGGTTTCCTCTTGTGGTACGACTCTGGCCAATTTAATCTTGCATTTCTTGCTGCAAAGTGGCACAAGTTCAGTGGGAGACATGGAAAGTGTCTTTCTCTTCCAGAAAATTGTATCCCAACAGCTAGGGAAAGCTTCAGGGAGGTGGATGCAGTAGATTTGAATTCCCTCCAGCTGAAGCAAGTACTGAATCCATTTCATTCTCCAAGCCCTTTAAAAAAAAGTGTTTGTAGCACAGCCATCTCCTTTGGTGATCCCTTAGAAAAATGTGGATTTTTAGAAATCTGTAAGTTGTTAATGTTTGTGAAGAGGACTTTCATAGAGAAATCCCTCATTTCTGGATTCTGCTGGGGTGGAGACAGAAGAGATGGGCAGTATTTTACATGCCTACAGCATGGAAATTCAGAGGTTTAACAACTTGCATGTCAAACATGGATATACGACAAATTTAGATGTTACCAGTTACAGAGATGTTTAGGAAGAAGGGGATAGATTGAACAGGAAAGATTTGTGAAATGAACTTGAAGTTAGATAACCTAAAATCCACTTGTGTCCTATTATTAATGCCTGTAAACCTTTTATTTATGCTAGTAGATTCGTGTCAGAGCACAGGCACAGACACTGAAAAAATGATCATCCATATTGTTAAAATGCTACTATGCTATCTGGCACAATTACTCTTTTCCAACTAGTGTGCTCAAAAATTATTCTCAGGCATGCATTGGAAATTAGCACAGAGTGGGAATCATTCCCAATAGGCAGTTTGAATGTTGTTAGCTTGTTTTTGATAGCAAGAGAGATAATAGTAAGGATGTGCCAGTTGGCTTCAGTATCAAAAAGAGCCCTAGGCTCTGTTTAGTTTGCTAGTGTAGCTATGGTCCTATTGCTTCTAACATCTAAATCTAACCTAAATCTTAATGTATTTTGCAGAGAAGGTGGAGGCAGTTTTGGGATGCTGCTCCTGGTGATTTGAAATTGATCTGGCAAATATCTATTCTTATAAATTATTGTAAATGAGTTGCTCTGATGTTAACAAGCTGCCTATAAAGTCAGAACAAATATTTGAGAGTGAGGTTTTGCAGAATCAGCACATGGTGGGACAGGTGCAAACCAGAAACTTAGAACCTGATTTGTGTACCATAGTGCATGATGCTTCCAGGTAAACTGAAATCCTAACCACCACTTTTGGTTTGTTTGTCCATGCCTCTGTTGATTCCGTGGCCTTTCCCCAGACCAGCAGTCAGGGCCACCAAGATGATCAAAGGCCTGGAGCGCCTCTGCTATGAAGACAGGATGAGAGAGTTGAGGTTCTTCAGCCTGGAGAAGAGAAGGCTCCAGGAGACCTTATAGCACCTTCCAGTTCTTGAAAGGGGCTACAGGAAAGCTGGGAGGGGCTTTTCATCAGAGAAGATAGTGATAGGACAAAAGGTAATGGTTTCAAACTGAGAGAGGGGAGATTTAGGTTAGATATATGAAGAAATTCTTCACTACAAGAGTGGTGAGGAACTGGAATGGGTTGCCCAGGGAGGTTGTTGACACCCCATCCCTGGATGGACGAGGTTGGATGAGGTTTTGTGCTACCTGGTCTAGCAGTAGAGGTCCCTGCTCATGGCAGGGGGGTTGGAACTTGATGATCTTTAAGGATCCTTCCAACCTTAATGATTCTATGATTTTATGACTTCACTTTATTCATATCCTGTTATGTATGGTGAAAAACTAGTCCCTGAAAATTGCTGCCTTTGTAAGAATAAGTACATAATTCCTCATTGTGCAGTAGTTACATGATGGGTATGGTTTCTTTTTTCATCTTTTCATGCTTAGTGACTTTCTCACATTGTTGTCTACTTCCCTATCAAGAAGTTCCTTCCTTGAAGAAAAGGGAACATTATGTACTCCCTGTACTTGTCTTAAATATTAAAGCTAAGAAAAGGGGTGTTATTAATTATTTAGAAAAGGAAATTACTGCCTATTATTATTATGCTGAATGCCAGTTATGGTTATTATGTTAACATCAAGAAACCTCAGTGAGGAAATGGAAGGTCAGGTTCCCAATGTAGTTTGAACTGCACGAATATAAAGGAACAAGAACCTCAAATTGGAAAGGAACAACCAATAATGGCCAAATTTCAGAATCAAAGGGTCAAGAAACAAAGTCATTTGGACAGATCCCTCCCTTCTGCCACCCATACCCAGTGACACCTACCACAATCCTTCATGTAGTCCACCACCCCTACCACTTACATAACAGTATTACCTGTTTTGTGCCTCTCTCTTTTTCACCTTCTTTTGTTATTTCTGGAAGAATCCTAAGAGAGATTGCAGCCATCTTCACACTTCATTTTCTATAACTAGCTCTCACAGAGTCCTGATAAGACCTCTGCTATCCATCTCTTGTGTTGCCTTTTCAGCTGACTAAAGTACAGAGGACTCAATTTCTTCCATTCTTGGAAACACTGAATCCTAGAATTCTTGTCTGGAAGGCGTGTCTGGAGGTTGTCTAGCACAGACTTCCCACTTGAAGTAGGACTATGCTACCATTAGGTCAGACAGGTTATTTTGCCAAATTCTGGAAAAATCCAAGGATAGATCACTGGGTAACATGTCCCAGTGATACACTACTTTTCTGCAGAAGATTTCCTCCTGTCTAAATTCACTAGTCATGGTTTGTGGCCTTGTTATGTCTTGTGCCACTACGTTGGCTCTGTAATCTTCATAACTGACTTTCAAGCAGTTGAAGGCTGCTATTAGATTGCCTCTAGTCTGTTCACCAGACTAAAGGAGCACAGGTCCCTCAGCCTCTGCTGGACCCCCATATCTCTTACAGAATTTGATGCCCCAAACTGATGCTTTCAACTCCTCCATCCTCCCCCTTTCCTCTCTTTCTCCTCCTTTACATCTGCCTCTTTTTATCCTTTTTTTACTGATTTTTTCCCAGTGAGATTTTCTCACTTCTTTATCTCCTTTTCTTTACACAACATTCCTAATGCTCTCACTCTTCTTAATAATAACAGTTGAGATTTCTTGTTAGTGATAGTTTTAATTCCATAGTTCTCTTCTCTGACATCAGTTTTGCACTTCATATGCTGAAAAGGACATCAGTTTGGTGTTCGTTGGGAACATACATAATACTTTCGTTGCTGATAATCTCTTGTATGCCCATCATCTGTTTTTCACTGTCATGTTCTATTGCAGTGTTATGTAGCTGGATCTTTTAGTGATTTTCAGCTGATGAGTATTTCTTCTTGTTTGTTGCAAGGGTGAGCCAGGGAGGAGCAGATCCATCTGTCACTTCCATGCATACAAGCTCTTTGCCTTCATTTCCCACACTTCAGTGTAATAAATGGCCTAACTGTCTGGTTTGCTCACATAACCTGTGCAGCATATTGGGTTTTTGTGACTTGGCAAAAAGTTCTACTGTTTTCCTTGCCCTGGCTACTACACTTTGGGTCAGGTGAAACTGAATCCAGTGGTGAGGGAAGTGTTTCCTCCCTGGAGAAGTGGCCTTTTCTTAGCTCAGGTTGGTTCAAGAGTGTAAAGTAAAAGAAAAGTAAAATGGTGACATATTGAAAACTTAGCAAATTTAGAAAATGCTGCATGAGAAAGGGCCAACAGGCTTCTAAGTTAATTAAAAGACCAAATGAAACCAAACCAAACAAACAAACCCCAAACCAAAACAAACAAAAAAACCCACAAAAAAGGCAAAAAAACAAAACCACAAAAACACACACACAAAAACAACAAACACAAGAAGCAAGCAAACAAAAAATTCAATAATACAACCCTCCTTTTAGATGGCCTTGGTGTATTAGCTTGTATGCAACCAGGTGGACTCAAAATTCTAGATGACCCAGTATACTGTCTGAATGCCTTATTGAACTCTCACCCTGCAAAACCTTCAGCATCTACTGATACTCTCAAAATGAAAGTTGCTGGAGGAAATTCTTAGAGGAGGCTTACTGCATTACAAATTTGTTACATTCTTCAGTCAGTACTAACATTTTTCTTGCTAAAATAAATCAACTTCTTCAAATTAATTGATTTCCATATCTAAAATCACAGCTTCTATTTTCTTCAACTCATTCGTCACAACCTTCTTCTGCCTCTATTTTTCCTTCCTCTGAGGACTGTGCCAATTTCTTTTGAGAGAAAGGAGATAAATGTGTGTTTGTTCTCTTTCTTTGATTTTTTTTTTTTTTTCCTCTTCTCACTCATGTTTCTTCAGTGTTCAGGATGAGGAATTCTGTTCTCCTGTAACTACACAAAGTGGTCTAGAGAGTCTCATCCCATATCCTTACCTCACATTTTGACATTTAGGACCTCTTTGACCTCTGGTTTTTGTCTCAGATTACAAACATGCTCTGCATTTTTCCAATCTTAGAAAAAAAGCAAACAAACCAGAAACAAAAAATGCTCAAACACACCCTTGAATTTGTTTTAGTATTCTTTTGCATTTCCTTTTTTTGCCTTTTTTTTTTTTAGTGCAAAGCCAATTTAGATTCTTATTTCCATCAAAACCCATTCAGGTGCAGCTGCTGTGCAGTGCAGTCTATAAAAGCCTTATTACCTTTTTCATTTCCAATGGCAAAATCCAGAATCAGTGTTACAATCTCATCCCCTGCTCTGAATGCCATCACCAGTTATTGATCTTCAACATTGCTATGCCTTTTTCCTTGAAACAAAGTCCTCTTTTGCTGTGGTGACTCTGTCTCCTTCTCTGTTGCCCTGTCCTGTAAAGACTCCTCTTCATTCTTTCTCCGCTCTGTGGATGTTCTATGTATCTCTGCCTGTGGTCCTTTCTTCTTCCTATTGCAAACATGGGTAATTTTACCCATACTAATTCAATCAAAGTTCACCAATCTATCCTTTCACAGTATAGCAATCTCTTTCTATCTCGAGCAAGATTTTGAACAGTGTCTCCAATATTTCCTCATGACTTACCTAGTTACCTCATCTAGCATAACACAGCTAAACAAAAGTTTTGAGAAAGATTGAAGGAGTCTTTGCTCTTCCTTCCTCAGTTTCCATGCAGGGGGAAGTGCCTTTGTCTGTCATTCAACACACCTGACTTAGATATCCTCTCTAGGTGCTCAATTATAGGTTACATTTAAATAGAATGTCTTCCTTTTGTACAATATCTTTAATACACAGCTACACCATTCATCCCTGCTCCCTATAATACAGTCCTCTTGGATGGTATTTTTCTGATATCAAGCACCTATATGCAGTATAAGCATCTGCATCTGTGTTCTTTTTTTGGATTCCTTCTTAGTCAGTGTAGAAAATTAGTTACTTGTATAGTAGAATTTTTACTAAAATAGACATCCAATCAAACTTTTTTTATTATTTTTTTCCCCCCAGAAATTCCTATATCTCTTGAAGGACTAGCTCATCTGTAAATATTCATGCTGCAGATGTCTAAAATTAGTTGAAATCAATCTTGTCTCCTTTTCCCATTTTCTCTTCAGCACTGTAATTTCTTTCTTTTTGATCTTACCAAAGGCAAACTATCTTCACTTGTAGTTCACTTCAAACTAGTGTTTCAGATTCATTTTCCCAGGCTGTAACTTTGTATCATTCATAGTTATACACCCCTTCACTAGTTATACCTTTCTTCTGAAGTGAAGTTTAGGCTACTCTTCTTGATCACAGCTTTTAATCTCTCATTTATTGTTCAGACTGACACCCACATAGAGCTGTAACTCCATATTGTTCACTTAAGACGTTTTTTAACAAACATAGGTATAGTTCCTTCTGGGCTGTTCTGCGTATAAAAACATCTGCAGCTCTGTAGAAATTAGCTTTTCACAAAATTCCATCAAGTATCTTCTTTCCTGTGATGCTTACAAGAAACTTGTCAGTTGCTTGGCTTCTGGCACAGTGAGGCCCCTGTTTATGATATTCAAATACAATTCTCTTTCTTTTCTTCCTCAGTTTGTTTCACTGAAATAAAAATTTGTATTTTTTATCAAAAGCTGTTTTCAATTTGTGTTTGCACAGCACTTAGCACAAAGACATCTTAGAATATAACTAGGTCTTCTAAATACTAGGAAAAATTAAAGAAATAATAATAAAAAGAGGAGATATTTTTGTAACTAAAACATTTGGTGTTTTAATTATCTCTAAATCTCAAATGAACAAAATCAACTCTTT